>NC_023170.2:304898-609797 GCF_000231095.2 Oryza brachyantha
TTACAGGCCCGACCAACCTGGCTACAAAGACTTCCTTTCGGTTGGGCCAGCGTCTCCCGGTTTTGGGCCAACAAGTGGTATCAGAGCTAGGCCCGCAATCTCTCTAGTGCGCGTGTGTTTGTCCATCGCCTCAAACAAGTGTTCCTTGTTAGTGCTAGTGATTAGCACAAGCGATTAGAGAGAAGAGATTCCTAACAGCATATATGCTCATGCTCATACGTGGTGAAGGGGCATCTCGGCCATGGCTGGCCTTAAACAGGGAGTTAATTGAGGTGGCTGGTATATATCTATACAGAGGAATGAATGAGTTTGCCGTGTTTGGTATAATAATAAATATTAATTTATTGCCGTGCCACATCTAGACTTTGATAAGAGATTGAACACCTTCGCAGCAGCCGGCTGCTAACAATCAGTTATTGGACATTTTTTCACACAATAGTCAAGGCTAAATGTTTTTAAAACAGAATTCCTGCATCATTATTTTGTCAGTTTCCTGGTGAAAAAACAATAGCGTCCGTATAGTGATTACATGTTTAAAAATTTTAATTTCATCAATCAAATTCAGTCATTATCGTTAGATGATAATTCGAAAGCATGCACGTAAATCAAAAAGTACATACACGTCCTCCTCTAGCCTTCGTACATTGCACACTTTGTTTAACAGGAAAATAAAAACTCAAACGTTTAATCAATAGCAAAAGCGATTCATATTTCGAGCAATAACGATGGAAGTCTTTTCGTGCCAACTTTCTCTAGCCTTTTAATTCCCTCAATCACCTCGAGCGATTGCGAATCGTTTTGCTCATCTACTGCGATTCGTTTCGTACAGAAGAAGAAAAGTCCCAATCGCTGTGGTAAACTTCTCGGTTACTCGGTCTAAAGTGTATAGTTTAAGAGTGGTTCAAAATAAATCTTCAGTTCATCAACAATTTAATTAAGAACCCTTTTTAAAAAAATTCTGGTTCTTGTATTTAATGTTACGTGTTAAAAATCTCAAACTTCAGTAGTATATGGAAAATGATAAACCTTGAATCCATTTTCAAAACCTTGACTCTCCAATAAATCATGTGATTAAAAGTTCAATTTTGAATATTTTAATTGCACAAAGAAATAATTCTTTCTCGTTCAGAGATTTACAAATTTGTTTCTGAACTCCGTCCACTCGGATGAATATAATTTTTCATCCCATTTAATATTTCATCGGCAGAATGAGAATGATTCATTTTGCCTCAAATTTATTTTCCTTATATATCCTAAAGGGAGCAAACACATGCATGCATCTACTCCATTTATTTTTCTACACCTCCTGCAAATAATCCAACTTCTTACCACTGTCATTTTTCCGGCCCCATCACTTCACCTCCTGCAGCCCCTGTTCATTTTTATCCATTCACTCCCACTGATCACTGCGGTGACAAGATCGATCAACATCAAGTTCTTCAGTTAATCAGGCAAAAAAAAATCTCAGAGAGGCACTCTAGAGGCAGCAATAGGACAAAACACACATGAAGTATATAATGGCAATACAATCCATTAGTTAATAAATAAGGGACATGGTAAATCTACTGCTATGGTAGATTAAAAGTGAAATTTTACAATACACCAAAAGTTTTAATAGCCAGACAAGCATATCAATTGACCTGATTTCAAGCTGAATTCTTGAAGGCGTCTTCCTCAAGTAGCTGGTTACCCACCAAGTGCAGCAATTATTATAGAACTCAACTTTACCACATAGGTTTGCTCAATGAGCATCCAAAAATAGATAAACAGACTCAAAAACGGTCTAATTTTACTGAACATCGAGAGGATACACTGTATACCTGCATATGAGACCAAGCATGATATTTTTTTTCTTTTCATCATAGCAAGTATATTCCTTGTAAATTCATGCTATTTATTTGCAATGTCTGGTCCTAGTTTCTCCGTAAGCCATCTCTTGTGATGCATGAGAACAGATATATAGTAGCAGAGCAGAGGAATGAAGTTTGATTTACAAAAGGATCAAAATTAATGTGGTAAGTAGACACTTAATGAAAAACTCCACTGCCACCAAATATTAGTCCTTGTTAAATAACTAAATGTTATGCATGTTCATTACAATGTCACTCACCAGATTTCCACAGGACAAGATGCTTGAAATGCCACACCTATCAAAGGGGTTCATTGACTTCAAAATTGACATCAAAATGAAATCCATAGCACAAATCACGATACGAGGAAAAGCAATTTTACATGTCATCCAAGTTTTGTTGCTGTTTAAACTTTAAACTCAGATCTGGAGCAATTAATACATTCTACATGTAAAAAGTATAAATTTAAAGTGCAAATTTGGAGGAAGCAAAAAAAAGTAAAAGATCTATCATGGATATGGAATAAAAGCTCCAAAACGGAATTTGACAGTACTACGGTATATCATAATTATATAACAAAAATGCCCGTGCATTGCAATATAAAAACATTGAATAAAAGAAACAAGAACCATCCAAAATAATAAATTCAGCTTGAAGCAACTTACAATTAGTATGCCGTTTTGGCTTATAATGTAGAAGTAAGGATGAATGAATTCACAAAATTAGCTATAGAAAGATATAATCAAAAAAAGGAAAAAAAGAAAAAGATGGCAACACATGCATGATACAGAAATCCTTCAAATGTCTAGACTCTAGAAGTTGTCACATAGTAATCGACAAATAAGGAGGAATATATTAATTCCATAAGACCATAACAAATTGGATATGTGCAGGTATGGCCCACGTGAAGACATGCTTTAGCAAACCAAATCGATACTGTTCCGGTTTTTTTTTTCGAACTGTACAACAAAGTTATTCAATGAACCAGAATTACTCCCCTGTTTTAATTAAATAGTTAGTTCAACATGTTGAATCCTGATATGTTTGCATGGACGATGGATGTAGTATTTTACATGGAGTTTCTGTCAATCTAAAGTTCTGGATGGAACAATTTAACTCTGTATTTTGAAAATACATGTTTGCACGTTTTTCGGATTGTTTAGTGCAATGGAGCTTGAGCTGCACGTTTGGGTTGCTGGGTTTTTAACCAATAGTGAATGTTTTCTAGCTCTAAGATTTCAGAAATATAATTTGTTACATTAATTGTACGCTTCTACTTGCTCGTCCAGGGAGAGGAGCTGAAAAGGAATTAATGCAAAGCAAATCTGCACTACACATGATTTCTATCCATAGTTGTTCCTTTTCAAAGAAAGAACAAAACCAGTTGTTTGTCTTCAGTTTGTTAATTTTTTTCTGGAATATATAGTTAGTACAAAGTAGTGCTAGCTACTACAATGATTAGTACCATACTCAAATTTCTACCTTGCAACGTCGAAACTTGAAAGCGATTAGGCATACAAAAGTTCATATTTTGTGAAGAAAAAGAAACAAGAACCTCCAATTGGTAAGCCATTGATCACCCTGTGTTAATTCTGATGAAATTGCAGTTCGTGATGGTGAGCCTCGATCGTCCAGGGCGTGTAAGCCATGGAGCACGGCCTTAATTGTACCAAAAAATGCACATTTAAACATGCATGTACATGTACCTAATTCAATATTCATTCATTTGGTGATCAAATGTACATATATATTGTGGCGTATATTATTGAACATCTTTATTTAAAACATAGCCTTTGATTATTATTACACTATAGCTTATAGCAGATATTCATACAGTTAATTACTTGGGATAGATGGTTAATTAATACATTACTCATGCTTGGAGTTCTTTTTATGTGAGCTAATTGAGAGCGTGTAATCTTGGGATGAGATGGAGCCTCTCCTTTCGGCCCATTGTGAGTGCAAACACATCTGTCATATCAACATCATCTTTGTCCATCCCAGCCGGAAGATCCCAGTTAAAGCAATACATAAGGTTTGCCAGCATGAGCTCCACAGATGACAGTCCAAAATTCATCCCCGGACACATCCTTCGTCCAGCTCCAAATGGGATAAATTGAAAGTCCGTTCCTTTAAAATCAACATGATTTGTAGTGTTTGTACTGTCCATAAATCTCTCTGGCATAAAATCTTCTGGCTTCTCCCAATAGTTAGCATCTCTACCAAGAGCCCATACATTAACGATGACACGTGTGTTGGTTGGGATTGTATAACCATACACATCACATTGGGCCATAGAGAGGCGTGGGAGGAGAAGCGGAACTGGTGGGTGCAATCGGAGAGTCTCTTTTATAACGGCCTTTAGGTAGGGCATATTGTCCATGTCATCTTCATACACCATCTTGCTAGCCTCGGTTGTCATCTTTCTAACCTCGTCTTGTAGCTTGGTCATGAGATGGGGTTTTCTTATGAGCTCGACCATGGCAAATTCAAGAGTTATATATGAGGTGTCTGTTCCTGCTGCAAACATGTCCTATAAACAACATATTCAAATCCGAAATAAATTATATTAGGATCATGTTGTTTATGAGAAACATATGTATAATGACTTTCTATTGGTGTATACCCACTCATTTCTTACGCGTTACCTAAATAGTTATAAAAAAATTTAAAAAATAACAAGATGAGTTAATATAAAATATATCACTCCATAAACATGTAAGTTCAAATTTGATTATTACAAGTTATAAAAAACAACAAATTAAATTGAAACTAGTATGGACATATTTAAAGTTAAATTTGTTATTTTTTAAAAAAACTTGTAGAAAGTCGAATTTGACCTAGATGTTTATAGAGTGAATATCTCCGTATCAATATATTTTGTCAATCTTTTAAAGGTTATTTAGATGACATGGAAAAAAGAAGTGAACATGCAATGAGCATGCACAGTACACTCAATTACCCAGTTTTAGATTAATTAGGCATGAAATTAACAAGCTGATATGTTAGATGACTGAAAGCAAGAGTGAACAAGAAAGGAAGTGATCAAATTACCATCAAGATGGCGTGGATATTCTCTCTGGTGAGATTGTACTCTTGTTGACGAGAGAGCAGAATATCTACGAAATCTGAGTCTTGTTCTTGATGATGATGGTGATGATGAAGCGACGATTTGTTTTGATGCTCGGTGACGATCTCATCGAGAACCCTGTGCCATTTGTCCCTCAGCTTCTTCGTGTCGGCGCTCACCACTCGCCGGAGCACATCTACCTTCGCCAAGCTCGGGAAGTAATCTTCCAAGTTGAACCCGGCATACTGATCAGCGTTGCCGGCGGCGAGCTCCATGAACAGCTGGTTCCGGCCTTCTCGCCGGAAGGACCTCCCGGCCACGGCCCAGCCCAGGACGCCGTTGGTGAAGGAGCCGAGCAGCTCCCTCATGTCGACGGCGGCGCGCGCGGCGGCCGCCTCGTGGAGCTTGGCGACGACCAGGCTCACCTCCTCCTCGCGGCCACGGCGGAGCGAGAGCGAGTGGACCTTCTTGGGGCTGAGCAGGTGCGTCACGACGAGCTTCCTCGCCTTGCGCCAGTACTCGCCGTAGGGGGAGAAGGCGATGTTGGACGAGCCGTAGGCGAGGATGTCGGCGATGGCGGAGCGCGGCCGCGACGCGAAGACGTGGTCGTGCGTGCGGAGGACGGCCTCCGCGGCGCGGGCGGACGACACGACGAGGTTGCGCACCTGGCCGAGCTGGAGGAGAATGAGGCCGTCGGCGGCGTGCTCGCTGGCGAGGCTGGCGAGGGAGACGTGAGGGCTGGAGCCGACGAGGTGCATGTGCCCTATCACCGGGAGCCTCGGAGGCGACGGTGGCAGCACGATCTTGCTGGTCGCCGCCGGTGATCTCGTCGTTGCTGCAGACAGGTAGTAGTACTGTACCACAAGAAGCAGGAGGAGGAAGAAGAAGAGGATGGCGAGCCCGAGTAGATAGTGCAGTGGCTCCTCTGCCATTAATGGAGCCATGAATTTGTGATGGAGCAAGAGCATCACTTGATCAATCATGGCTACCAATGGTTGCATGCTAGAGTGAAGTGAACTAGCTCTGTAGTATAGCTGAAATCAATCGATAAGTTTCTTGTAGTTAGCTACTAGATCAGACGAATGGTACGTACGTTATTCAGAGACCATGGGATGTCTTCAACTTCTCTTATTCTTCTTCTTCTTCTTAGGTAAGTAGCTAGGAAGACATGCATTGATTTGAGGGCTCTGATATATGCAAAAATGAGAGCATTATCCTTAGTACTCTCTTCGTTATAATATATTATAAGGGTTACCTAGCGATTAAATGTTTAAAAAAATTTAATTTCATCAATCAAATCCGGTCATTACTAGTGGATGATAATTTTAAGACGTGCACGCAAGTGAAAAATACCATACACATCCTCTCCATGTATTGTGCATGTGTTTGGTAGAATCAAATGTTTGATCAATAGCAAAAGTGTATATTATAAGACTGCCTGACGTTCTATTTGTGAAACAGCAACAATCCGAGACCATGACATGTTTCCTTAATACTTTCTTCATTTTATATTATAAGACTTTTTGGGTTTGTCTAGATTCATTTATATATTAATGTATATGTTTTATATATGTGTTTGATTTTATTAACGTATATAAATACAGAGAAACCAGAAAGTTTTATAATATGAAGCGAACAGAATAGCTAGTCTGCTTCTTATGTGATCCACACGCCGGCCTTTAGGGTTATCTGACCAGCACACACAGGGTAACGTAAAAATCAAGCCTACCAGAGGAGTTATTCTGGTAGTTAAATGACAGGACTTTCAAAACCAAATCATTTTACGGAATAAAAGATATATATATCTAGTTTTAGATAAAGTCACACTCTCTAGATGCTCCGATCTGACCATTCATTTCCCTGTGGTCTGAGTCAGACCGCAGTGCTCCCTACGGTCTGCATGATGCACTACTATACAATCGATCTGACCGCTTTGATCTTTCCGATCTGACAGAAAAATAATCTCGATAAAAACCTGACAAAACTTTTGAAGTATTAACTTTATTTCGTGAAGACGTATCTACGGAGTGTATATGAAAGCACTACTTTCAACTAAATTCGCATTATGAGCAAGTCTAATAAGTTAGCCAGCAACGGGCTATTTAACAGTGCCATGTCATCGATAGCGTTCTCACAGCTATCACATATGCAATAAAGGGGTTATTATGATATGCAATAAATGGGTTATTAGGTTGGCTCTTAGTATGTCAGTATTGAATATTTATCTATTTAACACTTCATGCGCATGTCATCTTCTATGGCTATATCTGTGTGGCCATTTCATCGACACTCCAAATGCTCATCCATTTATGCTTGTAAAAACAATAGAATGTGACCAGATTAAGCCATGGTAATTATAACAGAAAAATGACCATTTCATCGAACAACACTCACATATGCTCATACATACACACACATATCAAAACAACGGAATGGGACCAAATCAAAGGATTGGGGGAACAAAATAATTGCTGACATACAGTAAGTTTGGGGATCACGTCCCAAATTGACTCAAACAATAATGTTCCTAGTAATACCTGGATGACAGATAATTTTTAAGCAACGTTCCAAATATGAACTGATAGCACAGAACACCATGAATCCATGACAGTGATCCCAAAAGCATAAAGTCATTACAAAAGTCTTGGTAAAACACACTAAACAAAATAGTGCTAAATAAGCTCAGGCAAACAAGGCATTACAATTTAAATCCCAACTTTTCTCTTCCAAAAACGATTGATTGCCCTAGCCTTAGCTTCATAATACTCCAATTAATCTCTATCATTGCCCTAGCCCTAGCTAGCTAGGGCATGCTCTCTTCCTCGCTACAGCTCATGTTGCAATGCTATATATACCTCTGTCCTGTAATTTGCTTTACGTACGTAATTAGTTTTTTCTACATGATACTTAAAGTTCATATAATTTAGCAGAGGAAATTAATTGTAAAAGCTTGCCACGGCTAATTAAAGGGCATATCTAGAAACTAGTGTTGTGTTAGATTGTGACATGCCTGGTAACTATTATCTTATTATTATTTCCTAATTGAAAAGAAAAACTATGTATGTTAAGACAGGACAATAAATTAATTTGCGACCCACGACAGCACATATTCATTCCTTAGTTTGGTTTGGTTTGGTTTGGTCGAAGCAGACCATATATGACTGCCGGCCCCGATACCCTCCAAATCGAGTCAGTTTTCAACTTTTTATTTTTTTCCCTCAATTTTGAAAAATAAAAAAGGGTCAAATTACACATTACAAAATTCTAAATCTACAATTACCCCCAATATATTGCTAACATACATCATATAATTTCATCTTCACCCCCATTGCCATACTAAATACTTGTTGTTGGAGGGGCATTTTTGTTTTTTTTAATCGATATCCTCTCTAATTAGGACGAAAATAATAAAATAATAGACATAATTAATGTCCTCTAGCAAAACTTGGAGATATCATCTAGCCTTGACATGTTTTTTCCAATGTCTATCAGCAAATTACATGAACTTTCATTAGAAAGAACAAGAGATCCGTCAGTAAACAAACGTACGTACGTCATGGATATAATCTTTAATTCTCCTGTCATAATTAGAGGACCGGCTATCAACATCGATTTTCATAGCCCTTTACTGGTCACAATCTGCAATTAAGCAGCGTTGATAAATACCGTTCAAGCTTATATATATCAATATCATGGGGTTATTGTTTGGCTTTTCCTTTTCTTAATGAAAAACCCATTGGTATATTTGCAAACGGTAAATAGTTTGTGATATAACTTTTATATATATACCAGTTCTTATCGATCTAAATTAAAAGCTAGGAAATAAACTATGTTGAAAAACTCAAAACTAACTCTAAATTTAAGATTGAAAAATCAAAGTTTTGCTTATAAGACAAAAGCCAAAGTAAAAAGATGAGACTCTATGTTCCGCGTGTACATATACCCCTCATGCATCAATCATTTTTCCTATGTGGCACTGTCTAGTGCATTAATATTGCAAGATGTACAATTATTGGTTCACAAGGCATCTAAATAAGTGAAACTGGAATCATTTCGTGCAAAAATATGCATCCACATCGATCGGTGGCAAAATATAGGCAGTATGATCCGGGGTAAACTATCATAGAGTTTCTATCCAGAAACTTCTATCACAGTAAAAGTTCCTCCCACATGTCTATGAAAAAAATCTTTCAATTTTTCTTCGTCTATTTCTTGCACCAAACATCGCTACAAAATCAATCTCTACTATATATATTTTGTGTTTCAAATTTTCATAATTTTTTAAATTCAGCATAAATTCATATGCTCCTACCGTGGCTTATCATTACCGTGCCACCGTGAGCACGCGGTTACCGTGGTTACCGTGGCGATAACCATGGTTTCGACAAGCCTGGTTAGCTTGTCATGCTCGATGTGAGTTTCATGTGCTTGATCTGACTTGCTACGTACCCTGCCACTTCAGTCCTGATTTGATTACTGAATAATTGAATAGATTATCAGAGACAATGTAATGGACCACGACATCTTTTTTCACAACATAGTCAAGCTAAATCATTTTAAACTAGATTTTGTATATCATTATATTATATCTAACCATCAACCTGTGCATATAGATAGAACAAACCCACCACCCACACGATGATCGATAAACATGAACATCACAACTATCTAGGTCAAGATAGGTCAAGCAGTTCATCTTTTGGGAGCCGTGGGATGAGGAGGAGTTTTTCCTTGCGGTGCACCGTCATCCCAAATGTGTCAGTCATATCAATCCCTCCATTTGCAGCCTGATCCACCGGTATCTCCCAGTCAAAATGGTAAACAAGATTCGCTAGCATGATCTCAACTGTGGCGATCGCAAAGTTCATGGCTGGACATATCCTCCTCCCGCTCCCAAATGTAGGAAATGGAAATCATTTCCCTTGTAGTCGAGTGCTGTGCTATTTATAAACCGCTCTGGAATGAACTTTTCTGGATTTTCCCAAAAGCTAGGATCTCTAGATAGAGCCCATGCGTTTATGAAGACACGAGTTCTAGACGGTATCGTGTATCCCAAAACATCACAATCAGCGATAGAGAGGTGGGGCACAAGAAGTGGCGCTGCAAGGTGTAGCCGAAGTGTTTCCTTTATTACTGCCTTTAGGTAGGGCATCCTATGCAGTTGCTCTTCTGTAACTACTTCTTGTCCCCTTGGTACTACGCTCCGAATCTCGACCTGCAGCTTGGTCATTTGTTGAGGATTTTGCATCAACTCAGCCATGGCATATTCAAGCTCTATGTATGATGTGTCTGTGCCACCCTCGAACATGATCTCCAAGATTGCCTTGATGTTGTCTCGAGTGAGACCATATTCATGTTGAATGGAGAGTAGGACATCAATGAAATCGCTCTCTTCATCGTCTTGTTCTAGCAATGACAAGGACTGCTTGTGGGCATGGTCATTAATGAGCTTCTCGAGTAGCTGGTCCCATCTCTTATGGACATCGTGGGCCTTGGCACAAAGTAGCTTATTGATGATAGTCAACCTTGCTAAGCTAGGGAAGTAATCCTCAAGATTGAAGCCACCAAGGAGCAACGAGTTGGCCTCGATTAGTTCCCGAAAGGTCTGGTTGTGACCCTCATCACGGAAGAACTTGCCAGACACCGCGTGGCACACTATATCATTGGTATACCAATTGAGCAACTCAGTGAGATCCACCGCCATGCCTACTGTTGCAGCCTTGTTGATCTTGGCCATTGCTAGCTGCACTTCTTGCTGTCTTGCGCCGGCATAGCAGCGGACCTTCCTGGCGGTCAGGAGGTGTGTGGTGGCGATCTTCTTGACTTGCCGCCAATATTCACCATACGGGGAGAATGCGATGTCTGATGAGCCATAGAAGAGGATGTCGGTGACAGCCGAGTAGGTCCTTGACGCGAACACACTGTCATGCACACGTAGGATGGCCTGAGCTGCACGAGCAGATGACACCACCAGGGTAGGGACGGTGCCAAGGCGGAGAAGCATTATGTCAGGGCCGTACTTGGCGGCAAGGTCACGAAAAGTGATATAAGGAAGAGAGCCAATAAGGTGCACGTGACCGATTACTGGGAGGCTTCCCGGAGGCGAGGGGAGCTTGTCGAACAGTTGATCATCCCTACTCTTAGCCCAACAGAGTTTGAGGAGGAGTAGGAGAAGAGGGCAGAGGAGTGGCAGCAAGAGAGAATAGTAGGAGGCCATACAGTTGTCTTAGGAACTACTGGCCATGCACACTTATGCTCTTGGTGAAGGAGCATCTCAACCATGGCTGGCCTTAAATAGAGAGTAAAGGAGGTGGCTGGTGTGTGTATAGGAAAAAATAAGTTCATCGTACTATAATATTTGTTGTCGTGCCACATCTAGACATTAATAAGAGATTGGTAGCTGGCTGCTAACAATCAAGGATCGCTGTCGTGCACTATATACACTTCACTTAATTGGCACGCTACCTCTCCTAATTCCTCAATTTTTGGACCTCTTTTCACACCATAGTCAAGGCTAAATGTTTTTCAAATAGATTTCCTGCATCATTATTTTGTCAGGGACATTAATTGCCATACTAAATACTTGTTGTTGGAGGGACATCAATTTTTGTTTTTTAATCATCTCTAATTAGGAGGAAAATAATAAAAATAATAGACATAATGTCCTCTAGCAAAATTTAAAGATATCGATCAACTAGCCATGACATGGTTTTCCAATGTTATTCAGCAAATTTTATGGATAAACGTACATACGGTTGACGTCAGTCATGGATATAATCTTCAATATTCTCCTTTTGTCCTAATTGGCGGGCCGGCTATCAACATCGATTTTCATAACTACCCTTTACTGGTCACAGTCTGCAATTAAGCAGTGTTGACAATACCATTCAGGTTACCTATCTTAAAGATACCGACATATCTGCAATTATGGTCATGTTTGGCTTTTTCACTGAAAACTCCCAAATGGTTTATTTAAAAACAAAAAAAATAATTTGTGCTATAACTTTTATATACATGATCTTAGCGATCTAAAAGTAAAGAGTAGAAAATAAACTAAGATGAAGAAAACAAAAATTAACTTTAAATTTAAGGTTAAAAATTAAAATTTGGTTTTCAAGTCAAAGCAAAAGCGAAAAGACGAGGTTACGCATGTACGTATACCCTCATCAATTAATTATCCTAGTGGCACTGTCTATTGCATTAATATTGCAAGATGTACTATTGGTTCACAACACATCTAAATAAGTGAAATTGGAATCATTTCTTGCAAAAATATACATGAGCGGAGCTAGAACAAAATACAGAGGGGTGTCGATCACTCACTTATTTTTAGTGCTTTGAATCGGATTTAGACTATTGTGAGTGCCCAAATTTAGATTGAGAGAGTGCATATATAGTAAAAATAGATAAATTCTACTTAATTTTTTTTAACCGGGTGCCAAGGGACACCATATAGCTCCACCACTGAAAATATGCATCCACATCGGTGGCAGAATATAGGCCGTCCGATCTAGCAGTTGAGACAATTCTATCGCTTTCTGGAGCTCCAGAAAAAACGTGAAGTTGGCCTTGGCTCCATCTTTTTTTTTCTGGAGTAGAGTTTCTGGAACTAGATCTGTTTGGCTGGTTATTTTGGCAGCGGAGCAGTAAAAGTTGGAGCGGAGTAGTCCCAAACAGGCCCTAAGTTCCTCCCACATGCCTACGAAAGAAATCTTTCAAAAAATTTACACCCCTCCGTTCTTTTCATATTTTCCTTTCGATCCTTCTTATTGAAGATTATGTAAATAATTGAGATGTCCATTCATTTTAATGCAGCTTCTCAATTTTTGGGAGGAACATACAGCTTTGCATATAGTTTACGAACAGTGTGTGTCGATATTATATAATAATTATTATTATTATTATTACGCGTATATATATATATATATATATAACTCTATAATTTTTAACGTGAAATTGGAAAAATAGTTGGTACACTTCAAAATAGGGATATAACTTGATTTTCTTAACTACAAACTTTTGGATGATTAAATCACTGAAACCTATAACTGGGACTCCAAACATGATATGCTTGGTACTAATTTAATGTAAAAATAAAAAGTAATATATATATGAAATATTGTAATATATTATACAATTGACCGATTTTCCTTTTCTAGGCCATTGGTCGTGTCACCATGAATCCATCGGTCAATGAATGTTATGTTCACGTCAGATCAATGTGTGATGCGACACGCATGTCTTATGGACATTGTCACACAACTTAAAGGACGTACGCAACCACTTGCCCACGATACGATATGATAATACGATAGCAGACCAGACAACCAGTATTGGGCTACCCTTGAACTGGCACGGCCCAAACAGACCTGACATACTTTTGGATCGTGACATCACCCTCGTATACTGGCACGGCATGACATGATGAGCAAATCGTGTTGGGTTAGCGTAACCTGTTTTGGCACGAAGCACGATAAATCGGGTTGTGCTAGCATGGCACCGGCTAAGTCTCACCTCTTATGTACGATACGTAGAAGTTGTGTAATCTTATCCTCTCGACCTAGGATATTCTCATCCACGCTACGTGTTGTCCTTCTATAAGATCACACGTGTTTTAGAATTTGGGTCCAAACACGTGGATGGGCTAAAATGAAAACATACAGGGCCTAATCAGTGGTGACAGACTCGCACTACACTAGATTAATTGCCGAGTTAATTAAGGACGTCCGCAATTAAGCTGAATCAATCATACACAATTGACAGACAATTAACACAAGACAGCTAATTAATAAAAACTTTGACCGATCTAATGCTTAATTTACCCGTTCTTAGCTAGCTTGCCTATATATGAGTGCATGGAAGCATGCATAAGACAGTTAAAAACAAGCTAGGGTCAGTCAGTGGCTTACTACTAGCTGCTATGCTAGCATGGTTCCATTTATCAGAGAGGGAGTTGAAACCGTTGCGCGGCGATAACACGATTATTGATAATAATCATGACAATTGCCTAAAAATCGTGTGAATTTAAATCTTATTTTTTAAATAAAATCGTTTGGATGGGGAACCGGGCAATTTGGCATGATAATCATGGTAGTTTACAATGGGCTATTTTCATGGAAAACAACACGATAATCACCCGGCATGAAGGTAAAATCACTGCGGTAGGAATGAGTACCACGATAATCTCCACGATTATGTTGCGATAATCATGATAATCGTCGTTTATCACGTGACATGTTGTCTAATTATTTTCTTCAATTAAACTCACCCCAAAATCACGTATGACCTCTTTTGATTGATTCAAGTCCTTTTTTAAAAAAAAATTCTTCACCCCCTAGATTTAGGAATTATATAGCTATCACTAGAATTGTTTTTATTCTACCATCTTTTTTCAAAATTTTTAAATGCACGCAATATTTATCGAGCCCTACCACGAAATACTGAAGCCGAGCCCACACGATACGTGTGTGGTAATTGTAGTTTTGCAAACTCACATATATAAGATAGGGTGATAAAGCTAGCTAGTAGCCATGAAGCTCAAGGAAGCAAATTAAAAACTGCCCAATTAAGCAGCAGTTCTCTTGTGGTACTCCTCCACTTTGCAGGAGCAACAAGGGCTGGGGATGATGGTAACACCGAGCTTCTCAGAAAGCTTCATTGGACGCAACAACCTTTGACATTTGAGCTCAAACTCAGTACAACCCGAGCTTAGCTACTATATATATTAATGATAATATATTAATAAATATAATTATTCTCTAGTTAATCATAATAAGAACAGAGTAAGATAAACATATGGTACTAGCTAGCATATTCTAATTAATTGTACTACATATTGATACTGATATATATTTATCTATTAATTAGTTTACCAATTAGCAACATTAAAAAGCAACAAAGGTTTTACCTAGTTGATAGCTAGTTAGAAAATCGAGCTCAGGTCAGGGAAAGTTTTGAAGCTTGTGCCAAGCTCGAAATACTCATAATACTCGAGCTTTTTTTTTACATCCTAATTACTCAATGTTCTATCTCTATGCTCGCAGTGGTTATTGTCGAAAGACGTTTATGGTTTTCTCCTGTAAGAGTTTACATATTACAAAATATTGTGTTCTTTTACCCTATTTATGCTAGTAATTAAGTAATATTAGAGCTTTAAAATTTCAATCGTCCTAACAAATTATAGTTTCATGTCTGGTTTTCTCCGCGCATCTACCATTTACGAAGAGTTCATCAATAGTTTAGTTTGTTTGATGTATATAGGAAGTGTACCAGATCCATAGTGGTTAATATCGATTGGCTCGGTCATGTGTTTTTTTTTCATAAGAATGATTAGTTAGTGCATATCTTGACGACCTAGCTAATAAATTAACCGGATCGTTTCAATACATGTGCGCATATGCTGTCTAATATATACCTAATGTGGACTAAAAGTTGATCATGTTAAGTTATGATCTAAATTTCTAGTAGAAGGGTCGACTTCGATGGAGCAAAGCGAAACGGGAGCGGAGCCCTCTCGGTACGGACTCTATTGATTCTAGGGTTAATCGAAAGTATGACTGAAATAAGTAGACAAATAGCCTGGTACTGATAGCATCATCTTTGTCCCTGGCATTCCAATTATTTGGTTCACACCAACTTTATGCTCCACCCACCGAAGAAACTATTGAGTTTGTTACCAGAAATGTATATAATAGTAATAAAGTACTCCAATATCAAGCAAATAACATCCGCCGGCCACGGTAAGTCCTATGTTCCGCCGGTCATGATAATCGCATCGGCTAGATTGGAACTGTCACGGTTTGGTCCGATCTTTTAATTTAGTTGTGCAATTGCTAGTTATCGTATCATGTTTCAGCTTGAGTTACTCATGTATCTTGAGTTGATCTGGCTGACCACTTTGAGTAATTTACGTCGATTTGATATTTGCCGTTTGACATATTCAATCTCGTATTGTCTCAATTCAGTCCAATCTATTAGATTGTATCTATCAAATAGTTTATACCATATTGACGTATATTGCTCATTATTTTATCGGAGTACCAGCCGATAAGTTATCAATCATCAGCTCATCGGCTTGATAAGGATCTAGATCTGTTTAGTATCTATCCTGACATTGTTAAACGTAATCTTGAATTGTCTCGGTTTGATCTTATCTTCTATGATTATTCCTTGTAATCCAAGCTAGATATTTTATAGATCATAGACATTTGCAGTAATTTATAGCCGATGATCTTTGTCGATATACATGTTCATTATATTTACATAGGACCGTCCCTAAGGCAGGTCCATCGGGGCGACCGCCCTGAGCCCCAGGGAGATAGGCCCCCAGCCCATATGTGTGTGTCTATATATAATCAATTAAAACATAATCATATTTGGCCCAATTAACAAATATGACCCAGTACGATCCTTCTGGCCGCAAAACGTGAATCGTCGTCGCCTCGGCCTCGTCGGTCATTCTAACGTGTGATGTTCCCCAGGCAATTATTCTATTCATTCTCTGTTCATTTCTTCCCAAGACGAGCGCCGATGACGCCGCCTCTTCGCTTGAAGTGCCATGCCGATATGATTAATGGAGGGAGATCATTCAATTTTATCGATCTCCAGCAACTTGTCTGCAGTTTGCAACGGGTCTACTCCAAATCAGCTCCCTGTTAGTTGCTCGTTGCATCCATGGTATGCAGACATGCAGATGCAGTATACTCTCCTCTGTCCTCTCTGATTTCTTTCTTTAATTTACTGTTGAATCCTTAAATACCAATCCATGCCTGGGCTCAGCGCCTCAGCCCTAGCCCATGACTTGCAGTGTTAGTTCCTTCAAATTCGTTTTCCCCTCTGCTAAAGTTTTCATTCAGTTTCAGCCATTCAGATTAGCTGATCTGCGATTGTCTGTAGTCTTCGGTGATTCGGTCAGCTGCTCCACTGCTACAATTTTTTGGCTACAAGCCTATAATATATTGCATGTGTAAAACTATGTGATTTCTGTTATTTTGCAAATGTTTTAAATACTACATGATATATTTTCAGGTGTTTTTTTTCAGAGAACAGATCAGTTTGAGGACTAAGGTATTCATGTTTCAATAGCACAGTTTTAGATAATTAGATTTTGATCAATTTGCACATCAAAGGTACTACTGTTGGCCTGTTGCTTCTAAAATGCCATCTAGGATTAGGAAGTATTCATCTGGAAGTGAAAAAAAAAAAGGAAACGTGTAGATGAGTTTATACAAATACCGTTAGGCATTTGGATTGTCAATTATGACTTATAAATTTTGTATATATATAATCGATACTGTTAAATTGGATTCAACGGTATAATGGAAATATTTTTGTTTGTTTGTGAGGGCCTCCATCTTTGTTTTACCCCTAGGCCCCCTAAATGTGAGGACCGGCCCTGTATTTACATCAATAAAGTAATCGATTATTTTGCTGTATTATTTTTTACACCAGTCGGCTTGATCTACTTAGATCGGTAATTATTTTGTGTTTCATCGACTTATGAGAATTACATGCAAGTTGGTTTTAGCCTATCGTAGCGAATGTTTCATTGTTTATTTAACCATTCAAGTATTTGTATCGGATTCTTAGCTGATCCAAGAGTTCAACAGCCGATCGTTAACCCTATGGGCTAGATGCAGCAACATCAACATCTGATCGACTGGATTTTTTGTTACCTATTGGCTTGATGGCTGATCGGCTTGTTTTATTCTTCATCTTGTCAGTTGTAGAATCAAACTGACTGGTATGCCCGCGTATTCTGAGAATTTAGATCCTGTGCACTGAAGCGTTCTGAGAAACGACTCTTAGGTATTTGTGTGTGACACGTCATCGGATCACATTTTTACCGTCAACAAATATGTGGAACCGACAGAAGGTATATCTAATTGTGTTTTATTGGAGACCGCTATAGAAGCACGTGGGTGTAATGCTTTGTCTGTGGTAGTTTTGTGTGGAAAACTAATATTGAGATTATTTGTTAGGATATGTACAATTTTTTAGTACGATCAACATATCATCTAGCATATAGATGGACAGGCGCACGCGCTGGCGTGGACAGACGGAGCGTGGTGCGCACGGCGCACGTACATGTTGGGCCGTCATTGTACAACGGTTGTACGAAAAGCATAGTATGTATAGCATCGCTATTTGTTATGTTTAAACGTTTTGTCTTCACTAATCCACATATTAGATGCCTACTTAATTAATTAGCTAGAAGACATCGACACATACGATGCATGATCCACATATTGTTACCATGGCATGCTTGTATTTTGTAGTTTTGTGTGGAAAATTAATATTAAGATTATACTAGTTCATTTATAACGTGGGAATTAATTTTAATGTGAGGATGTGCTTGTTTATGCGTTGTGTTTAAACGTTTTTTCTTCACTAATCCACCAAATAGATGCCTATTTAATTACCTAGAAGACATGGACACACATGATGCATGGTCCACACATATTGTCACCATTTGTTGCAATGTCGCTATTGGTTCATAAGACATGTGTAAAGAATGCGTGATGGTAACATAATTTATGGTCCATCTAGCTATTTCTAGATTAATGAATAGTTACCGATTGTTTCATTCTTGAATTAACATGTTTTTAGCTAAACAATAGTTTATATCTCTTGATTCAAATAAATATTAACCAAGTTAACCCGCGTATTTCTTGTGTCACACTTTGCAGCCAAATTAAGTTTTATACTTATGATACTCCATCTGGTAAAACAAATAGTCGTTTTAGATACAACTAGTTACATAAGTATAATATTAATTACAAAATCCTCTTACCACGACAAACTTGAGTATGTTTTAAAGGAAAAAATTATAAAATCCCCAAATATGACTATTAGTTGAGATTTCCCCTATAAGTTTATTTGTTGCAAACACCCTCGATCTCTTTGTAATTCACTTGAACATATGGTTAACCATTAAAAAAGGTTTCTATTTATGTGAAGTTTATACACTGAAAATTTTATACACAAAAAGTTTATTTGTTTGATTCAAATTTAAATTTAAAGGTACTGTGCAGAAATTTTATATACACAGGCTTTTTGATTTTACTACCGTATATTCTAATGTTTTCTACCTATAAAAGTATTTTTTTATGTATAAAGGTTATATATCCAATTCAGAGCCGATTCAGATTTGAATTTAGAGCAGCACCGTTCTTCTCTGTTTCAATCCAGAGAAGCAGCCGGTGATCTTTTCTGTTTTTCAATCCGGAGAAGCAGCAACGAACTGAAATACGATTTGTTATCTAGCCGCAAGTGCACTAACGATATTGTATCAAATAATATTACAAACAAAAACCCAAACCAATTAGTCGAGCGGAGTAACTACTCATGAGGATAGTAGTATCTAATTTTCATATATATATATATATATATATATATATATATATATATATATATATATATATATATAATGTCATATAACTTTACATGTATAAAGTTTATGTATTTAAAATTTGTACGTTTAAAGTTTATGTCAACATGTTTATTTGATGGGCTAGACAAAAGTGAGCTTGGGCCAAAGTGTTGGCACATTATACTCACCCTAACCTAACCATCCTTGGCTAGCTAGCTTGCCTCTATATAATGAGATCGAGGAAGTACGTTACGTATATACCAGGCATAACCCATATATATGGAGCTCAACGAAGCAACAATGATCTTCTTCTTCCTCCTCCTCACGCTCCTGCTCCACTTTGCACGATCAAGGAGGGATCGTAACAGTACTGAGCTTCCGAGCAAGCTCCCATCGCCGCCGTTCAAGCTGCCTGTGATCGGGCACATGCACCTCATCGGCTCCCAGCTGCCTCACGTCTCCCTCCGCGACCTCGCCGCCAAGCACGGCCCTGACGTCATGCTCATCCACCTCGGCGCCGTCCCCACCCTCGTCGTCTCCTCGCCGCGCGCCGCCAAGGCCGTCCTGCGCACGCACGACCTCGCCTTCGCGTCGCGCCCGCGGTCCATGCTCACCGACATCATCATGTACGGAGCGTCCGACTCGTGCTTCGCCCCCTACGGCGACCATTTCCGCAAGGCCAGGAAGGCGGTGACCGTCCACCTGCTCAGCTCCAAGAAGGTGCAGTCCTACCGCCCCGTCCGGGAGGAGGAGGTGCGGCTAGTGCTGGCCAAGCTCCGCCACCACGCGGCGGCGCCGGTGGACATGAGCCAGCTGCTGCAGTCCTTCGCCAACGACCTCATCTGCCGCACGATTTCAGGCAAGTTCTTCTGCGAGGAAGGCCGGAACGAGGTGTTCCGGGATCTGGTGGCCGCCAACAACGCTCTCCTCGGAGGATTCAACCTGGAGGCCTACTTCCCGGGGTTGGCGAGGATGAGGCTCATCAGCAAGCTCGTCGGCGGCAGAGCCATGAGGGTCAGGAGGAGGTGGGACCAACTGCTCGACAACCTCATCGACGACCATCTCGCTATTAGGTTGGCTCGCACTCACGACGATGACCAACACGACACTGACTTCATCGACGTCCTCCTTTCCCGCCAGGAGGAGTATGGCTTCCACAGAGACACTATCAAAGCCTTATTAATAGTGAGTCTTAATTACATGCATGAAAATATATATATGCCTCTATAGTCTAGTCTTAGTAACCTAATTAATTAATGGGAATATTATATATGAACCTTACAACACATTTTTACTGTTTAACTCTTAACTATTATTTATTTATAACATTTGCCGTACGTACGTAGGACATGTTTGAAGCAGGTACGGACACAACACACCTAGTTCTAGAATACGCCATGGTTGAGCTCATACGTAAACCACATGTTCTAGCAAAGCTGCAAGACGAAGTAAGAAGCATCACACCGAAAGGGCAAGACGCAGTCACCGAAGACGACATCGTCGACATGGTCTACTTGAAGGCCGTTATCAAGGAGACACTCCGGCTACACCCGCCGGGAGGTCTCACCATTCCTCACCTCGCTAGAGAAGACTGCGCCATTGTTGATGGCAGCTACATGATCCCGGCAGGAACATGCGTGATCATCAATCTGTGGGCACTCAATAGGCATGCTGATTACTGGGACATGCCAGATGAGTTCATGCCGGGGAGATTCATGGATGGGATTAACAAGGGCACCAACTTTCAGGGGCAATATTTTCACTTCCTGCCGTTTGGGTCTGGACGAAGAATGTGTACTGGAATTCATTCTGCAACGATCACCCTTCAGATTATGTTGGCTAATCTCATGTACTGTTTCAACTGGAAGCTACCATCAGGAATGAAGGAGGAGGATGTCGATACGACTGATGTGTTTGGATTGGCCATACATCGCAAGGAGAAGCTCTTCTTAGTGCCCCAAGTTGCTTGAGGAATATATATACACACGCACGTGCAGCATATATAGCCATATTCAGTACATACCCATCAATTAATGTAGTAATTAATTTTGGGCGTGCTATAAATAACTGTATATGTCGGCGGGAATACATAGTCCTGTCGTGTTCAGCTGCTTGTAAAATAAGCTATGATAATCTCACGTCATTTTACATGTTTTGCATAAAACTTATATCCATTGGTCAATATACACAGGGTGTGTCTAGTGTTATCAAAAAAACCTTGAGGCTCGTCAATTGCTCCAGCTTGGCTCATCCAAGCCTCGATTCGAGCTTAGCTCGAGCTCCAAATGAAATGAACTCGAGCTTGTGTTGAACTCGAGTTTATTCACGGGTTGGTTCAGGTTCTGGTGGTTCTTTGACCCAGCCCACGAGCGTGTGGTTTAGTCGGGTTGGGCTGGTTTCAGCGGTTTGAATTGAGGTGGTCTAAACAGGTTGGTCTGGTCCGGTTTCACAGTTTGGATGGTTTGAGACCAGTCAAAAATGCCTATCAATTTCAATTGCTGCTAACAATGCAACTATAGACACCAGTAGCGCACACAACTACAAATAAGTCCATTTTTAGTGAATGTACGTGAATACACAAATATAAACATGAACTACAATATAGTGTGCAGTAAAAAGGGCTACAAATAAATAGATCCATCTCATGTTTTTGAGAAGGAATACAATCTCCCTCATGTTAACAAAGCTAAAGAGAAAGGAAAAAAACTAAGATTTAAATCACTTTATACATCGACAAGGACAAAATGAAATGGTCAGGCTCTAAGTTGATCTGATCTATTTGACATATTTTTCGGCTAACCAAACAGCATTACAATCCAAAATTTTGTCATGTTAAGCCCACGCCTGATGAAAAGAGATCCTGCAAAACCAAAGGATTGATTAATTAATTCATAGCTTCACTAGGTCAGTTCTGAATTTGAAACAATACAAAAGAAGAACAAATCAAAATAATTAATCATCAAAACAAAATACAATACACAGCCTGCTATAGAAAAATTATCAACCAAAATAAACTCAGCC
Source organism: Oryza brachyantha (assembly GCF_000231095.2). Taxonomy (NCBI): domain Eukaryota; kingdom Viridiplantae; phylum Streptophyta; class Magnoliopsida; order Poales; family Poaceae; genus Oryza; species Oryza brachyantha. Next base: position 327,211 of record NC_023170.2, read on the forward strand.
GACTCTAAATTTCTGAAGGGCCAACATTCTAACCTAAGTGGCAATATAATATTAGCAAGCTAGTTAACTTATGCCTCCACCACCCACCAGTCCAGTAATTTCTGCAAAAAAGATAAACACCATGGTCATTTTAAGTTATTCTCTAAGCAAACTTAAAATATGCAAACATAAAAGAAATGAGCACTTTTACGGTTTTTGAGAAGGCACCAGAAAGTACCAAAATATCAGTGTAAATATGTACTAGGAGGTACTAAATTTTATACTAAGATTTTGGTACATCTTAGTACCTACTCAAGGACTGTAAAATTGCTCTAAAAAAATTACCTTGCTCAAGATTTTCATACTTTTGCAAATTTTCAATTGAAGCTTTTATATCCATATTCCTTGGAGAGGATCGAAACCAACTCTGCGGACATATGAGTGCTTCAGCCATCCTAAGGGATAATGAACTGTGAAAGGGGTCTATAACTCAATGTAGATTCAGAAGCGAGGTCTATAACTCATCAATTATCACCTATCGGAAATGGTCAACGGTTGCCGCCAAAACTTAGCTACCTGTTTCAGTTATACGTCTTAGATCAATGCAGGCCGGTCGATCGAGCCGACTCCTGCAACGACCAAGTAACATCTCATTATTTGCATGCATATATGCTTCCAACTACAAGACAACAAATGTGTGATATGTATGAGGCAAGAAAAATAAGTATACATGCATCGTCTATAGTTCACGACTTGTTCTTTCTGTTTATTTACTGGCCATCATTTGTATAGTTGAGCTTTATCAATAAAGTAATACTCCCTCGATCCGTTTTGATTTTTTTTACTATTTATCTTATTCAAAAAATTTACATAATTATTTATTATTTTTATATCATTTTATTTATTATTAAATATACTTTTATGTATATATATAGTTTTACATATTTTTTAAAAAAATTGAATAAAACTAACGGTCAAACATGTGTTAAAAAGTCAACGGCATTAGATATTTAGGAACGGATACTAATATCGGATCCTCTCTCGTTGTAATCTGGCAAACTGACAATTAGTAACATCCATCACAAATCTGTAAAAATACTCATTGTTAAATTAAAAACACATGCATGTATGTTGTTCCACCCGGCCGGCAATCAAGAATACATACCATTATATTATACTCTCGTCAGTTTAATCATTTCTATCGTTTTGCGTAGTGCTACGTTTTCGAAAACTTATGTTTAACTATAACTTTTTATTATAATATATATAATAAATAATTATTTTTTTACTCTTATTATACTAAATTTTAAAGCTTATCTATATATATTGTTATATTGTTATCTTAGAACTATGTATTATTAGAGTTTTATTTTCATCCTTCCTTTTGTATTTTGTACCGTAAGGTACTAAAATCCTCACTCGTGTTATCCGCCTCACGATCAAGTTGATACTAAAATCTCAACTGTTAACGGTCGATTACATCTTACCTCGAGATACTGGTACCTTGTGGTACAAAAGAAAGAATGTGAGTAAAACTCATATTATTAAGAGTTTTACTCACATCCTTTCTTTTATATCTCGAGGTACCGATACCTCGCGGCACTAAATCGGTTCTGATCGTTGAATCCAATAGTGTACATCCTACGTAGCTAGATCTAATGGTGAGAAACGATTTGGTATCTCGAGATACCGGTATCTCGAGATACAAAAAGATGGGAGTAAAACTCTATTATTAAAGTCGTGTTAACTATCAAAGTTTTTGAAACGTTTGACTTGATCCTTATCAAAAGGACAAGAATTCTCAAGGGTGAGGGAGTATATTTTTGCATCGATAAGTTGCATATAAAAGCATACCCTGCCATGCAACATCTTTCAACCTCGACTCTGCATAGCCATGGCTCTCGCCCAAGCATTGTCGTCGCCGGCGCGATTTCTCCTCGCCGGCGCCGCTGCCCTGCTCCCTCTCGTCATTGCCGTCATCCTACTGCTGAAACGCAACTACTTGCGGCCGGCAGAGACATGTCGTGGTCACCGGCAGCGGCTCCCTCCTTCGCCTCCGAGGTTGCCCATCATCGGCCACCTCCACCTCGTCGGCTTCCTCCCCCACATCAACCTCCGACACCTCGCCGTCAAGTACGGCGCCCGCGACTACATGCTCGTCCACTTCGGCTCCATGCCCACCCTCGTCGTCTCCTCGCCGCGCGCCGCCGAGGCTGTCCTCCGCACGCACGACCACGCCTTCGCCTCGCGCCCGCCGTACCCGGTCACCGACGCGCTCTTCGCCGGCACTCCGGACATCGCCATGGCCGTCTACGGCGAGCAGTGGCGCCAGGCCAGGAAGCTGCTCACCACGCACATGCTCACCGTCAAGAAGGTGCAGGCCTACCGCCCCGGCCGCGAGGAGGAGGTGCGCACGGCCATGGCCAGGCTCCGGTGGGCGGCCACGGCGAACGACACCGTGGTGGACATGAGCGACCTGCTCTACTCCTTCACCACCGGCCTCATGTACCGCGCCGTCTCCGGCGAGTCCGACGACGGCCGGAACAGGCACATCCGGGAGCTGCTCGACGCGACGGTCAAGCTCGTCGGAGGGTTCTACCCGGAGAGCTTCTTCCCGTGGCTAGGCCACGTCGGCGCGGTCAGGCGGGCGACATACGCAAGAGCAGAGAAGGTGAAGAGGAGATGGAACGAGCTGTTCGACGCCATGATCGACGACGCCGGCAAGCCTACACCGGCGAAGCAACGTCAGCCTGAAGGATTCATACGACAACTTCTCTCCCATCAACGCGACCATGGCCTCCCCAGAGAACACATCAAGGGCATGCTCATAGTAATTAAGCTCTAATTAATTATGTTTTGGTATGATTAATCATTTTTAACCAATGACTAATTAGGCAATTAATATGGTTAATTTACTTCCAGAACGTGTTTTTCGGAGGAACGGACACGTCATACATGGTGCTGGAATTCATGGTGGCTGAGCTGATTAGGAACCCTAATGCCATGCACAAGCTACAAGCCGAGCTGAGGAGCAGAGTGCCTGGCAAGAGGGAGGTTGTCACTGAAGATGATCTCACTGACATGACCTATCTCAGGGCGGTCATTAAGGAGACACTTCGACTGCACCCTCCAGCGCCGCTCCTTGAACCTCACCTCTCAATGGACAGGCTGCAGATTGACGGTTACACGATTCCCGCCAACATATCGGTCATCGTCAATGCGTGGGCTATTGGTAGGGATGAAACCGTTTGGGAGGATGCCGAGGAATTCAAGCCAGAGAGGTTTATTGGCTCGGAGGTCACTTTTAAGGGTAACGACTTTGAGCTGTTGCCATTTAGTGCTGGAAGAAGAATATGTCCTGGGGTGAATTTCTCGATGGCCACCCTCGAGATTATGGTTGCCAACCTCATGTACCATTTCGACTGGAAGTTGCCGGAGGGAATGGAGGCAAATGGGATCGATATGACAGAGGTGTTTTCGTCGACGCTGCATCGCAAGGAAAAGCTCCTGCTAGTCCCAAAACACGTCCTAATTAATAATATAATTGGGTGTGATAACTAGATCATCAAGCATATAAAATTTCTCTAGTCCTCCTTGTAACTTGTAATTTGAAAAACATGTCAGGTTTTAAAATCAGTAGTGTAAACATGTCAGATGTTGGTATTACTTTTTTTTTTAAAAAAGAATGGAGGCCGCTCTAGTCTCCTTGTGAGCACAAAATACCCCATGTGATTGTCGTATTTATGTCCAGTTTGTTTGTCGTTGGGTGTTGCATTTAGGAGCGGGTCTAAGATTTTGAGATTATGTATTCAAAATGTGAAGGGGTTAAATAAAAAAATTGATAGCCAAAATTGGGTCATTAGACCTATGCCAATTGGGCCATCATATATAGGATGAAGGAGGGAACCACGGGCCTTGGAAGATGGGTTTATTTGTTTCTTGGATTGAATTCATCCTCGTTTTCGTATTAATGTCACATGATGCATATACCTGTTAATGTTTTTTTTTCCAAAATATTGGATCTATTGATCCGAATACACTTCAATTTAAGCAGGTCTGCCCCTGGTTGCATTTGGGAATAATTCTCGCTATTGCTTTCAGGGTTGCAGAGACGACAACAGAGAGATTAATCGACACGGCTTAAAAGAACTGTAGTAATGAAATTTCTTTACTCCACAGATAATTGAAACAAGGAAAATTAATTTAACCGTAATTATTTAATTGATCGAGTAGGCAATTAATAGTTTGATCGATGGAAACATGGAAAATAAAGCAATGGATGGATGGTTGACTCAAGAAGAGTTGGTGACGGGGTAGCCGATGCCATGGCGAGTGGTGGGGAAGACGACGAAGAGGAGGCTGCAGATGACGCCCACGCCCAGCGGCACGATGCCCAGCACCTCCTCCGTCTCCTTCGCCGGCGCCGGCCAGAAGCACCCCACCACGTTCTTGTCCCTCGCCGCCACCACACCGAACACGCCCGCCGACAGCGCGGCGTGCACGGCGTCGATGGTCCTCAGCCGGTACCGCGAGGTGTCCGGCGGCGGCGCGGCGCCGGGACCGGAAGGGTAGTCCAGCAGCCAGAGCCCCCGCGGCGTAGCGAGGCCGTAGTAGACGCGGCCGTCGGGGCCCCTGAGGGAGTCGGTGAAGGAGGCGAGGACGCAGGAGAGCGCGAGCACGGCGAGGAGGCCGGCGGTGAGGAGCGCCGTGGTGGCGTCGCAGGCTCCGTTGTTGGTGAAGGTCGGCGCCAGCAGCTGGAACGCCATGACCGTGCCCGTCGGCAGCAGGTTCGCCAGGCTCGCCGTGGACGCCAGCGCCTGCGAGAACAGCGACGGCCTCGCCGCCGGCGGCCGAGCACCACCACCGTCGCCAGCAGCGACAGCAGCGCTATCTCCTTCTCCAGCTGGCTTACCAATCGCTGGCCTCTGCCTGACGACGGCGGAAGACGCCATGACCGTTCTTGGACAGAGAGCTGGGGCAGGAGGTGAAATTAATAATTAGTAGCAACGGATTATATTGAGGTTGTGCAAGGCGTGAAGGAATAGACATGATAATGTGGATGCAACGTCGACGACGACGATGTCAGCACAGCAGCAAGCAATGCATGAATGCATAAATACAGCATGTGTGTTTCACGACGGACGAATCACATACTGTTTTCTGGAGGCGTAAAGTCAAGAGCTGATATATACTACCAAATTGCAACGTACGTACGGCATAATTAATCCTAGATATATATTGATCGAGTCCAAAGCGTGTTGTTAATCAAGATGCATGCATGTGAGAAGCTAGCATATAAATGTACATGATACTGTATGTTTTAGGTTGTTGCTTGCTTGCATGCAAGTTGCAGCAACCGATCGAACTGGATAGTTTCTAGCAAACTCGTAAGATTGGGTGTACGTGCAAATTTTGAGGCACACACGACATCCCATCCTTTGCAAATGGGACTTAGAGCATCCCCAACAGCTATTCTATCCTATCATGTATCCTAAAAATAGAGAATGGAGGGTAAAAATAGTGCTCCAACAGAACATCTATTCCATCCTTTATTTTTAGATGTCCTCTGTATCAGGAGAGAGAACTTCTATATTTAGATGTTCTCTTTCCATCATCTAAAACTCATATGTCTTCACTTTGCCCACTATAAAACATAAAACAAATGCATGGTAGTCGCATGTATCAATAAAATATAATAGACTAGAATATAGATGCTCTAATATGGATGTTCTGCTGGAGCACATTATTCTATAGAGGATGAAATTGTTTTAGATGACCATCCAAACTAAAGAGAATCAAATTTAGATGAACCGTTAAGTATGCTCCTACCTCTTCTCTGAATCAACGTGGGCCTCATTGACCACCTCAGCCAGCCCACCTCACAATCAATCTATTTTGCTTCCCTCCCCGGCCTAAGTCTGATTTTGCTTCTCAGCTGATGTGGCCCATTTGGACATTGATTTTGTCCTTGCTATGCTTACATGGCATGTTGCTCCGGACCTTCATCTACTGTGCCGCTTATGTGACATTCTAGTTTTAAAAAAAAAGTCTCATATATGCAGTGGCGGAACCAGCGACATCTCGTGGCCCAGGCGACTAAGTGTCTCCATAATTTTTTTAATACGATGTGATATAAATATAGCAGAAACAGTAGTGACGGAGCTTGAGTAGTCGCCCGATCTACTCGTGAGGTGACTTTGCTCGTGAGCTTGAGTAGTGCATGGTCCGCTAGTGTTCCTCGCTTCTTTCTTGTCCGTGCTGTGTAGTCGTCGCCGCCCAGTGTCACACACGAGCCCCCTCGAAGCTCAATGCCATTAGACGAGAGAGAAGAACAGTATGACATGTAGAGGACTACTTGAAAAAATTCAAGCTAATATTATTTTCTATGCGTATGTCATCTAATACCATCCTTGTAATAGTCTTGTCATCGTCACATCAACTTGACAAAAAAATAAATAGTTTCAAGAGTAGTGTGTGTATATATATATGTATGGTACATCACCGGTTTTATATATGGTTGATGGAGCAAATTAAAATCTCAGAGTTTGGAACATAACTAAGCTAGGGAAAGTAGATTTTTCCAAAAAGGAAAGATCAGATCGAATGAGTAATTAAATACTTCCGTACCTGCAGCTTATTGCCAGATAAGTGAAGAAATGAATCTACAGCTGCTAGCTAATACTAAGTGTACGTACGTACGTACCTTGTTAATTATATATCTGTTGTACACACAAGTAGTCGATCGAGCACTGGCGTCAAGATTGGCTTATCACCAGTACGTCTTGCTTATTACACCTACTCAATTATTACTAATGTCTGTGCATGCAACGCACTCCATCCTAATATAAATATATTTTTAAAATAATATCAAGCCAACTTAGTTTAAAAGTGACTTAAATGATTCTCATTAAATAAATAAATATTGTATAGAGCGAGAGACATGCAGATGTAAAATAGACGTAGATTTGAATATAAATTGATTGATGCAATAACTAGTAATCCGTAAGTATACTCTTTGTAGATAAATTTAAATTTTAGAAATTCTCGCTTATTATGATTTATTATATATGACACGAATTAAGGAAGTATCATCAAGTGCCTATACAGTTGTAGCATAGACAACTAACACTGGTAGTTAGTAGTAGGTTTGGTAGGCCGGTAGAGGAATATTAGGCAGCATAAATCAATCAAGTACTACTTGTACGTTTTATATATATACATCACATGCACACTCAGTCAACATTCCACATGGATACATGGAAAAGGCCACTTAAACTATTTTTCCGGAAAATGGATCAAAATTCGATTTCTACGTCCACAATAAAAGTTGCACAACCAAAGAGCAATCAACCACTTAAACATAAAAAAGAAGCTGCTGCTGCAGCAGAATGAAGAAAACGTACCAGAAGGCGAAATTTTTTATTAAATAAACTTTTTCAAGAAGTAATTTTATTACTAAATCACCGGGCAAATTTTTTTTCAAAACTGAACTTTTTGGTCATGCCAGTGTTGGTGGCGTGACAAGACAACGCTGCCACGCAGCCTGGTCGGTGTAGCATGGCGTGGCGAAACAGCTTGCCACGCCAATGTCAGTGGCGCGCGCTAATGTTGATGGCGTGGCCAAAAGGTTCATAGGGTGAAAATATTTTCTCCAGAGGTTTAGTACTAAAATTATTTATTAAAAGGTTTAAAAAATAAAAAGATTCCCAGAAGGCAAGCGGTAGTACTAGCTAGCCAACCTGTAATAAGTTAGTCCAATTGAAAATAATTAGCACCAGGTTTTCCTGTCAAAAAGTTAAAAGAAAACAGCAAAGTATATATATGGATGCGTGGCAAAAGTAAGCCAATTAACAATGCATGCATGCCTCCAATTTGTGTACTGGGTTGGCAATGATATGAAATTGTAAAGGGGCATTGTCAAAAATATGAAATTGCAATTGGTACATGGCACTACCTCGATCTGCAAGACCACTTTAAAGTACAACTTTGTCAAAATATTAGGCATAAAACCGTAGTGGATGGATCGTCTCGTACCACCAGTACTACAAAGGATAGGAACTACAGGAGAAGAATCGAAGTTGAATCCAAACAATGATGTGTGTAAAACGTACGTCAACTGATTCATTGGCCCCTTGTTTCTCTCTCGGACCAATGTCAATAATCTGGCACACTTTGACCCGATCCTAATTGTTTTCTTTGTTGGATTGATCTGATCGAGTCAACACCAGAACGAAAAAAAACTTAAAATTTTTTTTTACATAGCACATATACATAATCTCACCCACTCCAAACTAGGGCGAATCCAGCGTGGGTGCTGCCATGCTAGGGTTCAAGCCCTTCCCCGACCTGCTGAATCTCCATAAACGATATAAGCAAAAGGTGAGGGAAGAAAAGTAGAAAAAGAAATAGGAGGGAGCTAAAGGAGCATGAAGGCAATTAGCTCTCTCATCGGGCCAGATCCACCCCTAACTCCAAACAATATAAAACAATACAGATTAAAATGGATATCATAATTACTACATCTCAAATCTCAAATCTGATCGATGCCAAAAACCTTATTTTAGACAAAGTCACGAATAAATGAGTAATTTTAACATTGACATATGAAGTCTTCAAAGATGTGACTTCTTGAGCATGGTTAACATGGAAAAGTGCTCAAAGTAATTAAGATATCTAAATTGAGCCCCTCCAAAAGAAAATGTTAATGGAATTGTTAAATGACATTCGACAAAAAATTGAGGGTGGCTTCATACAGATTTTGAACCACTTAGTTTGCTTGAAGATTTATTATGCATCCAACTCCTACTCTAGCTCTGACGACCGGCGGCAGTCTGACAAGGGTTTAGGGGGGTTTAGGATGAGAGGGGGTAGCAGAGGAGGAAGAATACAAGATGAATGTGGGAGGAGGCGAAATTAGTTAAAAAAAAACCACATGGATCTATAATGGGTGATGGGCTAATGTTGGCATCAGTGGCATTAGGAGACAACGGTCAGTGGTGGCAGATTTGACGTAAGGGGTCAGTCCCATGAGCCTTGCTAGTGCAATCCAGTTTGGGAGATGGAGCCTTGCGGCAATGATTTTGACGAGTCGAGTAAGCATGAGAGAGAGGGGGGAAGAAAAGAGGTTAAGTGGAGGAACCGTTGTTGTACGAATCTTAAAGCAAATTCGATAGTTTAAATTTCGTATGATATGGAACGAGATTCTTCCTCATATGTTGTGGAGGCGGTCCGAAATGTTAATTACTCCTTAATTAGTGTTTTGTATATTGTAAATTAGTACTGTTAAAATTTAGTGATGTTGCAATTTTGTATTGTATACTGAATGCAGATGCACAGGCACCATTTCACACATTCAAATGAAATTCCACAAAAACACACGTAGTTTTCTTCTTGCTCCTCGTCGTCGTCATCGTTATCGTTGTAGTCGCGTTAATAAAGGAGGCGAGAGCGACGATGGCGCTCTCGTCATTCTCTCCTCCCTTTCCGTTGCATTTCATTTCAGTTTCCATTCCCCTCTTTCTCGCTAGCTCACTCTCTCACTCTTGCCAGCTACTGTACCTAGCTATAGGCTATAGCTCGCTAGCTTCCGCGCCCCAAGAAGACGACGTCACACCGCCAGAGCAGCAGCGAGCCGCAACGACGACGATGCCCATGGCGCCGGAGCAGCAACTACGAGACGACGACGACTTCACCTTCCCGACTCCGCCGCAGCTGCCGCTCTTCGCCACCACCCGCCACCACCACCTCCCCGGCTCCTCCCCTTCTTCCTCCCCGCCGGTCTGGCTGCTCTCCTCGCCCATCCGCCGCAGCTTCTCCGCCGCCGACTGCGCCGGCTCGCCGTGGCGAAACGCGCGTGCCGTGCTCCGGCGCCACGCCACCGACCGCCGCGGCGCGTGCTCCCCCGCCCTCAGCGACTACGCCTCCGCCGCGGCCGGCTTATCCTACGGCGAGGACGAGGAGGACGAGGACGAAGAGGAGGAGAGGATGGACAGCCTCTGGGAGGACCTCAACGACGACGACGCAGCAGCCGGCGGGACGAAGAAGGGCGACATGTTCCTCGCCTCTCTCGACGTGTCGCGCCGCCGCTCCGTCGGTGGCGCGGATCTCTTCGAGAAGAGGAAGCCGCCGGCGGGCGCCGCGCTGGGCGAGTCGAGGAGCTCGCGGCGGCGGGCGCCGGGGCTGGTGGCGATGATGCGGTCGCTGAAGAAGATGCTGGTGGCGCACAAGGGGAAGAGCAAGGTGCACAAGTCCGACGAGCAGAGCAACGCCTCCGCCTCCGCCTCCAACTCCTCCTGCGCTAATTCCGCCAAGAAATGATCATGCAAACTGCCCATGCAACAGCAGAAAGCTGCGTTTTTTGTGCTGAAAAAAAATCTCATTTTTAATCCTGTCATTTAATTCTTCATTGGGATATGGCCTTGCAGTTGCAGCAGGCTGCTATACACAATGATCGTCATTTAGATCAGGTTCTTTCATGTTAATTTGTATGTAATTATGTATCTTTTTTTCTTTGTAAAGTTTTGTCAATCTTTTTGGTGATAGATTGGTAGTGCATCATGGCACATTAGCATAAGCTTGTTCTTGTTTTTCTTTAGTTGTGTAAAAGTTGTGTTTTGGGGGGGTGAGATATACTATACAAATGGTATTGTGGTCTACTGAATGAAGATTTTTAACTGAATAATTGTACTCAGGTACAGCTTCATTTAGAACAACTTTGGTTGCAGCCGTTCTTTCGATTAGTTATCCAAAAAAGCAGCACGCTTGACAATGCAGTCAACTACTAGTAGTATTTAGAAGCCTCCTGTCCTGCATATTGAAAATTGTGTTAGGTTTTATGCTACAATGCCTTAGAGGTTTTATGCTCCTGTGATTGCGGTAGTACCACATATATTCTCCTACTGACAGTGTGTAGATTATTATTATAGTTGTTGTTGCACAAATCAAGATCGAAGGAATTAGGCACAAGTAGTCATGTTGTCATCTCCTACTCATCTTCCATGATTAGGAGCAATCAGGACCAAACCCACTAGTAGCAGCTTAGGTTGGACGGTGTGCACAATGGACAAAGTTGGTTAGGCATTTGTAGGTAAGGTAGTGGTAATTATAACGAGCTGTCAAGTTGTTAGCCATGCCACAAACACAAGGCTATCTCATCATTCTTATATTGAGGTCAACGTACCACATAGGGAGTTCATCAAGCACTAATATATTCAGCAGTACAAGCAGGGAGAGATTACCATTTCAATGACGACAATTCTGACAGAATGTTTCACCTGATCAGGAGCCTGACGATGCCCCCTGTACAGAAATTTCCAGTGTCTGGGGAAACAAGGCATGCATGCCAGTGACTTCTGGGCATTTTGTATGTGAAGTAATAGCAGTTGATTGTACTGGTAAGTACAGCACGTACGTATGGGATTCACACAGAGTAGCTGAAGAGCATGGCGTGCAAGCTAGGTTATCGCTACTGTACAGCAGCAATGTCATGTACACTTGTCCTGTGTGTGTTGCTCATCGATCTTGTCCTGAAGAGCATGGCATGTATTCTCCATGGCATTTACAGAATTGCAGACACGGTTTGACAATTACGTAAGGTGTATTTTGAGTTTGAGTTTGGCGCCTACTTGTTAATAGTACAGTCTAGGAGGGTCCCCTTGTTCGCTAGGCGTGGAATTTTAACTTTTATGTTATTTTTAAAACTCATTTTACAAATAGATCTCTAAAAAAACTTATCGTACGAATGAGTCTTTTTTACCGCGGTGATGTTATTGACGCCGACATTGAATAGGATAGCGTCAACATCGTTGGCACTGTCATTCAAGCGTTATTGTTAATGTCAAAAGTTAACCCGATGACGTGTCACACATGAAGGCCTAAGAATCACTTCTTAGAACACTTCAGTATAGGACCTAAATTCTTAGAAGGTGTGAGAGCGTGTCAGTCAGTTTGATCCTGCAACTGACAAGATAAACAGTAAAATAAGCCGATAGGTAACTAAGAAACCAGCCGATTGGATATTGATGTAGCAGTGTTTAGCCAACAGGATGAACAATCGGCTATTGAAAGCTTGGATTGGCTAGAATCCGATATAAATATACTCAAATGGTTAAATAAACAATAAATCATATGTCACGATCGGCTAAAAGCAACTAGCATATAAACCTCGTAAGCCGATGCAGCACAAAATAATTACTGATCTAAGTAAATCCAACCGACTGATATAAAAGAAATGCAGTAAGGCAATCGGCTACTCTACTGATGTAAATATAATGAACATGTAGATCGGCAAAAATCATTGGTTATAAACGACTGACAAACGACCAAGATTTATAAAATATCTAGCCTAGATTACTAAGAATAATCATAGAAGATCGGACCAAACCGAGACAGTTCAAGATTATGCCTAGCAATGTCAGGATAGATACTAAACAAATCTATCTAGATTGCTATCAAGCCGATGAGCCGATGACTGATAATTTGTTGGCTGGTACTCCGATAAAACAATGAGTAAGGTACGTCAGCATGATATAAACTATTTGATAAACATAATCTAATAGGTCGGACCGAAACGAAACAGTACTAGATTGAAGAGTCAAATGACGAATATCAAACCAACGTAAATTATCCAAAGTGGTCGACCAGATCAACAAAAGATACAGAAGTAACTCAAGCTGAAATTGATACGATAACTATCAATCGCGCAACCAAATTAGAAGATCGGACTAAACCGAGACAGTTCTAATCAAGCAGATACGATTACCTTGGCGAGCGAAACATAGGACTTACCCATTCGCCGGAGATCGAATAGATGTAGCCCCACGTCGGGTGCTAAGTTCCGTCGGTGTTAAAACCTCGTTAAGGAGGGTTGTGATGTCGAGAGTAATTAATCTATATTATGAGAAGTAGATGATTTACAATGACCCCAGGCATACATATTTATACCCATGAGCGGATATGAGTCCACATCAGCCACATCACATGATTCCTAATAGATAAAGGCAATAACAAACTCTATATCTAATACAACACACATTTCCTAATAAAAAGAAATAATAAATCCCAATCGGACTCTAACTCACTTAGAGATAAAGTAAAAATCCTAAACTAATTTTAACTAATAGATAAAATTACACGTCACGTCTTGGTGTTCACGATTCCTTCCCGAATTCGGACTCTTCCGGATAAGATTTTCATCTGCCGATTACGTCTTTTCTTAACCGAATCTAATAAGGTAATTTTCCAAATTTTGGTGTTAACAGTTATACACGTCATTAGGTTATGCTCATGTGTCCTATTCAAACCGAAACCATGCACCAGTGATACCACAACTATCGGCGATAATTGCACATGAATTGTACGAATTTGAATTCAAATTTCTTGAATAAAATCACCGTGGTTTTGGCAAAAAATTTCAAACAACATATGTATAAATAAAAAATAATTTATGAATAAATTTTTATATATGTGTTCTTAACAATCTAAAGGTAAAGACTAAAACAAAATATGATAAAAAAACTCCAAAGTCAACTTCAAATTTAAGGTTGAAAAATCAAATATTGGTTTATAAGTATAAACATAAGTGAAAATATAAAGAGTATACATTAGCATGACCCCACTATGTGTAGGACCGCCGGCCACCTCGATGGGCATACTGAGAGCAACTCCAAGAGAATGACCAAGTAACTCTCTATACCAAATTCTACCAACTATACTATAAAAATGACCTCTAAGAGACTACTCATGTGACATGTCATGCTATTTGAATAGCTAACTTTCTCTCACAATGGTTAAATCTAGCAAATCTCTCTCCCACCAAGTTAGATGACTATTTGTGGGTCCCATAGGGATGGCTCACACTTTCTAGAAAAATGTAGAGTGAATATGGAGAGTTGTTGAAAGTGTTGAAGTTTCCAAAATTTAGACAGTGGTAACTAGTCATTAGGATTTAGACAACAGGAATGGATAGTTTGATAGAGTGAACATCAATTTGGACGTAAAGTCTTTCGCATGTATGGCTAAATTAAGATTTGAAAAACCAAAATTTGATCATGCTCTTAGAGATGCTCTGACATCATTGTCAAGTAAGTGTCATCCACAAGCACGCATAATGGTTGACAGTTTATGGCGAGATAATTGCTATTTTGGCCACGAAACCGAACGGCTTCGCTGGAATGGCCACGGATCCGTTGACTTCGCTAAAATGGTCTTGTATCCGGTGGTTTTGTTCTAAAATGGCCATTGCAACTACTTTTATTCACCAAAAAACTAAGTCAACCAGTCAACCAAATTACCCCTCAGTTAATTAGAGAAACCATTTGGATTTTTTTTTTTTTTTTGCTGAAGACCGGTCTCTCTCGCGTGCGCAGGCGACGAACAGGAGGCGCTCAGGCCCGGCGCCGACGGCGACTCCCTCGCCGGCGAGCGGGCCCCCGACCGCCGCTGGCCAACTCCCCCGCCGCCCCACGCCTTGCATTTGACAGCAAGTAAAGAAGTACTGATCCTGGCTTCATACATGCACTTCTTAGAGAAAAAAGGCTACTGATACAACAATTTTGCAATTTGTATTGTCAAAATGAGCAGATCAGGTCACAAACTAACCAAAGGCTTAAATTTACACAACAATTTCGCAATTTCTATTGATACAACAATTTTTGGATTGCTGCTACTGCTGCTCAAAACTACTCTGCTGCTGCTGCTTTCCTCTGTTCCAGCATCGTGCCGGTCCGGGCTGCGGCCGGGAAGCATGGCGTGGCGGCGTCGGACGGCGGCGCGTCGTTGGCCTGGAGCCTGCAATCGGCCGCGGCCGCGGGAGCTGCGCGCCCAGGTGGCAGACCACCCGGGGCCGGCAATAGGGGGTCGGCCTCGGGCGGCCAAGGCGTGGGGCGGCGGGAGAGTTGGCCGGCGGCGGTCGGGGGCCCGCTCGCCGGCGAGGGAGTCGCCGTCGGCGCCGGGAATGAGCGCCTCCTGTTCGTCGCCTGCGCACGCGAGAGAGACCGGTCTTCAGCAAAAAAATATCCAAATGATTTCGGTAATTTGGTGTTGACTGGTTGACTTGAATTTTTGGTCAATAAAAATAGTTACAATGGCTATTTTAGAGTAAAGCCATCGAATATGAGGTCATTTTAGCAAAACCAACGAATCCATAGCCATTCTAGCAAAGCGTTCGATTTCGTGGCCAAAATAGCAATTATCTCGTTTGACAGAGATTGGTGAGGGTGAGTCATGGGCATGCAAGGTACCCAAGGAATGAGTGAAAACTTTGGGACATACCAGGACAAGAGCAAAACATAGGAGCGTATAAGAAAGTTTCTCTTGATTATATAGAAGCTAAAAAGCTAAAAAGGCAGCCTTGATGTATCTCTCTCTCTCTCGTGTCTTATAGTAGCAAGTGATGTCCTTTGTACTTGTCGTCGCTGCAGTCATAGCAACCTCATCTTTCATCTCACAATATGCCTGGTGCCTACTGGTATACTTTGCATTTGATTGACGATGGTGATTAATTAATTTTCTGATTTTCCTCGCGGTATATACATACACACATTGCCAGAGGTAATATATATATATATATATACCGTATCCCCAGGGAAGAAACCGAGCAAACTTGAATTGAGCCGCCGCGGTTTGAATGGTAAATAATCACGGTGGTTTTTTAATATCGATAGTCACTGTATATTTGATGATAATTGAGGTCGGGTGTGAAACCACGCAATATGCCACGATCTATCACCATGAATTTTTTTTATAAATATATTTTTACTATTTTTTAAAAAAAATGTTAAAACCTCATGAAACTTTCCAAATCATACCGCAGTTTGCCAGAAGTCGTGTCCTGGAGGCTCGAGCAATTACACGGTTTTGCAAACCATGGTAGTTATCATCAGATCAGGGATGTCCACCGAAGAGGCATCCCTCCCTCACCAGCCTCGATTTGAGACTGGAGAGTGGGATCCCAACCAATCGAGCAACAAAAACATGATTAATTGTCGTTGTTTCAGCCAGCTAGTAGCCTAGTACCGGCTACTCCTTCCTTTGTTAAGCTTCCAAAAGCATACGACAATGACGTCATGCGTGTTTGGTTGTTGTTTTCTTTAATAAATTACTGCCGTTTTTTTTATTCCACAATATCCTTCATTAAAACGGAATCAAGTCTGAGATCGAGCGCTTAACCCTTTATTTATGCTTTTAACACCAATATTTAGGCTAGTTATTTATAATAATAATCCCAAACAAAACTTTTAAGCGAAAAGGTAGCACCCCCACATAAACCGATTTTTTATTTTTTTTAATTTATTAAATAATTTGTTTCAAACAACTATATAGGAAGTTTTTCAATAAGGTTAGAACCCTACAAAATTCATACATTTTTTCCTTCAAATCAAGGGTGCCCTAAATCATTTCATAATCCTCTGCACTTGATTAGTAACTCGGTTCTTTCATGTTGTGCATCCTAATATGTGCAACTGATGATGATAAAAAATAAATCTAAAGCATAATGGAGTATGTAGTATCTTCAGACGAGAATCATCTACCAGCAATGAGTCAATCTACTAACCTTGCCTCTGTTATGTTCGTTTTAGTGAATTAAAACCAGCAAAATTAACGACCCTTACTAGTGCAACTCATGATTATTCACCCCAACAACATCGTGAAGGAGCCATCGGTTTAACATAATTTGCAAATAAAAATTGACGGAATTCTACTCTGTACACACCGACTTTGATACACAATTAACATAAAGGAATCAATCTTGCGTGCATCACCCAAATGCACATTAACCCCAATGGAGCAGCATTTAGTAACTGCAGTTAGTGTAGGGGGCATTTTTTTTTCCTTGGTGAACCATTTATTTTGACATTTTTTTCCTGATAATCATCGCACACATTTATTGAGCTCTTCCAGGTTCTTTCTGCTTAGATAAAACTATTAATAAATGATATTATGCCGAATTTTCTTGGGGCAACCAATTGCATGCTCATTTTTAGAGCATCTCCTAGAGAATGCTAATATTTTGCTATTCAAAAACTTATATTGCGTTCATCTATAAAAATATTGAGCATAAAAATTATACACTTCTCCAACAGAAATCTAAAAATGAATAATTTGTATTAGAAACCCATATTTTTGCCCTAAATTTAGGATACAAATGAGGTAATTTTAGCCATGAGAACCTTTGGAGATATATTTTCTAGTTCAATTCCGAAAATTTGGTTTTAGAGATCAACGCACTTATGAGCACTTGACTAAGTTAATGACAAAAAAAATCCCCAATGTCACAGTACAACAAACAAATGCATTACAGATCCTCTCAGCACCAATTAAAGACAACTGTTGGGCCAGTCTATAAGATGAAGCATTCGACTCTATCATACATGAGTAGGGGCGACGGCAGTTTAACGTTTGCAATTGCACAACTATGATTAGTACATTGATTGCAGAGCCTTCAAATGAAAGTATGCTAGCACAGTAGTGTACTGAATTATCCACATCATGCCCAATTTAGAGCAGCAGCTGATAACGAGTATAATTCACAACCCTACAGCTCCAGATTTTCCATGTAATGCAACATTGATCCAATTGCTGATATAGAGCTTAGCATGAATGCACAATTATGTTTGCATAACTAAGAAACTGTTGGGTCAACATACCTAACCTTAAGCTACTACTTTTCACTAGCATAATTTGTTGTTGCTTTTGGGGAATTCAATCAAAACAGCAAATTTAATACATAACCTATACTAGCTACTGGTACAAGTACAGCAGATGATTATTGCCCCAACTATGTCCCAACCATCCAAAACAAAGTCTGTCTATTGTATGAGTATCTGTGTTGAAGAGAGTAAAAATATGATCCTTGGGTTAAAAATCTGGTGCAGAGGGTGGTCGGAGAGATGCAACTAGAAAGAAAATTTTGAACCCAACAGTCCAAGCTAAAAATTGAATGGATTCAACTCCCTACATGCCAAATTTGATCCTTAGGTTAAGAGAGAGAAATCCAGCTTGCAACACATGCATGCACACATAATTCCGTGCTGCACCTTAACGCTTTGATGGAGTAATGTGCAATTAGTAGGTTAAGTGCTCCTTGATGAACCATTTAATTTGATATTTACTCCTGATAATCATCACACACGAGTTTATTGAACTAATAAAGCCAGCTTCTTTCCACTTACATACAATTATTTGCATCCGAAAAAAATATATAATGCCAAATTTTCCATGGAGAACCACCTACTGCATGGAGCATGCAAATTTAGAAGCCATCATGACGGCATATGTATCATAGTATGTCATCTCAGAGCTTCTAAAACCAGGAGTAAATTGATGAGAAAAAATCCCAATATTACACTAAAATAAGTGCATTACAGATCTTCTCAGCACAAGTTAAAGACAACTATCACCCCAGTTAGGGCAGATCATGAGGTGAGGCACTCAACTCACACTAGAGTATGGGTAAAGGCGGCTTAATCTTTGTTACTCCACGGTTTAGTATTGGCACATTGACTGTAGCATATCCAGAGGATAATATACTAGTACATGAGTGTAGGGAAATATCTACTATAGCAGATGATGATCGAGTATCATTTACACCCTACAGCTCCAAAAATTCGGTATAACACAACATCGATGCAATTGCTGATATATAGCTTAGCGTAAATGCATAATCATGTTTGCATAGCTAAGAAGCTGAATGAGCATGCCTAACCTTAAGCTACAAGCTTACAAGTATACTGTGTTGTTGATTTTTGTGGAATTCAATCAAAACCGAAAATTTAATACATATCCCTACTGGCTACTGGTACAGGTACAGTTGATGATTATTGTCCCAATTAAGTCCCAACCAATATTAACCGTCCCAGACAAGCCTGTCTGTTGTATGAGTATCTGTGTTGAAGAGAGTAAAAATATGATGATGATTACAGTTACAGGGCAACTCACAGCGAGGGTCGGATGGGGAGAAAGCGGAGTGTCGAGGAGATCAGAGGTTGAACTGCTCCATCTGGACGTCGCTGGCCTTGAGCGGGACGTACTCGCCGAGGTAGACCTCGAGGTGGTCGGAGAGGTTGCTCTTGTCGATGCTCTCGTGGTGGTAGCTCTTACACACCAGGTAGACCACCGTCTGCACGACGAGCGCTAGCATGACGACGGCGCAGAGCGCGGCCAGCATGGCGATGCCCAGGAGGAGCCTTGCGCCGGCGCCGATGCCGTGGGTGGCACCCCGCACGACCCAGGCGCGGAAGGCGACCTCGACGACGACGAAGACGAGGTTGAGCAGGAAGAAGATGGCGGAGGCGGTCCAGAGCTTGCCCTGGATGAGCTCCTTGCTCCTGCGCATGGCGTGGAACCCCTTGTAGTCCTCGAGGACGGAGACGACGCTGGCGAGGTGCCAGACGACGCTGAGGTAGACGAGGCCCGCGAGGTAGGCGAGGGCGAGGAGGAAGGCGAGCAGCGCGGCGAGGCCGGATCCGGAGTCTGCGGCGACGAGGAGGGCGACGAAGATGGCGAGGAAGAGGAGGTGGTAGGCGAAGAGGAGGAGGAAGGCGGCGAGGAAGGTGGCGGCGAGGCGGCGCCAGACGCGGGGGACGACGGAGAGGACGCGCGGGAAGGAGAGGGCGTCGTGCTTGGCGGAGTAGACGGAGGCGACGGAGAAGACGGCGGCGGCGGTGGAGAGGAGGGAGAGGAGGAGGAGGGCGAGGAGGTAGGCGGCCTTGAAGAGGAGGAGGGCGAGCCAGTCGTCGGCGAGGCGGTGGAGGAGGCGGCGCTGGGCGGGGGTGCCGGGGGCGGCGGAGTCGAGGGCGGAGTCGTCGGAGTCGATGTGGGAGAAGAGGGCGTGGGAGATGGCGATGTGGGCGAGGAAGAGGAGGGAGAGCGGGAGGACGAAGGCGGCGGCGATGCGGGCGAAGAGCGGGCGGTGCGCGCGCAGGATGGCCGCCGCCTCCCTGTAGATCCCCACCATGCCCAGGAACTGCAGCTCCTCCGCCTCGCACTCCATCTCTTCTCTTGCTCTTGAGATTGGATTGGATTGGGGGATTCAATCAATTAGCTACGGCGAATTCGATTTGGAAATTGGAATTGGGGAAGAAGAAGGAGGAGGAGAATGGAGAATGGATGGTGGTGGGTGCGGTGTCGTCGGCCGGGTGTCCGTCGAATTGGTCAACTCCGGTGGCCGCTCGCCCTTCCCTCCCCTTTCCTTTCCTTGTTTAGTTACCTTTTCCACTATTCTCCGGGTCTCATTTCTCCCCCTCTCTCTCTCTCTCTCTCTTAATCACCAATCTTGCTATTTAAACTCGACAAATTACCGTTGCACCTAACATTATCGACCCACGCATGATACTAAGAGCAAGGCTAATGATTTAGCCGGCTGCTGCCTAAATACAAGTGCCATGTCACATTAAACCAGCTCATATAATGACTTAACTATTAGCCTGGCTAAGAGAACAGCAATATTAAATATATAGCTATTTAGTGCTTACATGTGCATATGATCAACTGTGGTCTATACCTGTGTGGCCATATATTAAGCAACACAATATAAAATCCATAAAAAATAAAAATCTTACTAGTAACATGGTTCATTTCAACATCTTGATAACAGTTACGTTGAATTGATGGCACGTAGGACCATAAGTCCATGATATCACTAATTAAGCATTACAGAAATCTTAAAGCATTAACCAAAAAATACTACCAAATAAATCCTTCGGAATGAAGCCACTAATTATTAATCTAAACAACAATAGCTACCATCTTCGGTCCAAAGAAACAGATAGCCCATTTTGCCTGAATAACCTTCAGGTCGATGTATAAAAAAAGAAACAAAAGCATGTGTAAATAATATTTGTCTTGATCGTTCTTCTTGTAGTTTTCTTGGATTGGATCATTTGAATTATTTATCCAAGCACTGACCTACAATATCAACAAATGATGTTTATAGATATGCTAACAGTGTAACACATGAAGGCTACCATGCAAAAGAAAAAATCTTTAAAAAAATCTCGCCAATCTAAGATCCTCCTCTTTTGTCCATATTAGGCCCTTTTTAGATCTAGTATAATCACCATCACTAGTATCATCACCAAGATTGATGGGCTGTGATGAGTTACCATTACTCAAAAAGTTAACAAATCCACCGGGTGGGTGAGAATTTGAGCTCCTGTTAAAAAAAATTATACACCAAATCAATAAAAAGCATCACAAACTACTTAAATTAGCTTTTACTCTTGTGTAAAAAAAATACACTGTCGGCTAGCTGCATCCTTGAAAATGAAAAAATAAGACAACAAAGAGCCTATTGTTTTTTTACTCTACAGTACTACTGCATGAGTCACTGTAAAATAAATATATGAGTAGCAGTCACTAACGAACTACAACATCAGTACAAGTGTATAAATAAAACTATAAAAAACTACTTATGTAAATTACTACTAGTTACCATGCTTTAGATCATGCGAAAAGGGATGCAACAAAGATTAAATAAGTAAGAAACAAAGAACACATACCATACTTGCAGATCGGAGTCCTCAAGATTATCAGCAATGGGCGCATGATTCACAGATGCACCAACCCTAGGCGGTCCCCAACAAGCTGGGCCTTGAGCGGTCAAGGCAGTCATGCTCGGGTGATGTAACCCGGCGAGCCAGTATGGTGCAGCGGAGGACATCACAGGCTGCTGTGGTGGGCACCAGGAGCCAGGTCCAACCATAGCCAGCGACGGAACAGCTTGATCTCCTAGGGTCGGAACAGCTTGAGCACTCGGCGCAGGCGCAGAGGTCCTCCTGGACTGCCGAGGCATGTCGTCGAGGTACTGGCGGCGGGTTTGGTGAGGCTAGGGTTTGGAGGGGGCAACTGGATGCGATTTAGGCACGTATTTGAGGCCTTAATCTTCGATTTGGTGCGCGCGGGATCGATTTGGCGCGCGTGGGATTGATTTGGCGGGAGGCGGAGGGAGATTTCGCGGGCAATGGAGGTGTGGCGCAGCGGATCGAGAGGAGGAAGACGGCAACTGTTGAGTCGCCCGCATCGGGCTGGGAACGGGCGATATCTCCTCGTACACTGTGATTTCGCCCGGCGTCTCATACACCGCCCGCTTGTTTCTCTCTCCTATGTTCTCTCCCCTCCACCTAGGATTTTTATGACGTGGACAACTATTTAGCCTGCTGACTAGACCTTATTAGACTTGCTCTAATACTACCTCCGTCCCATAATAACCTTATTTTTCGTTTTTCCATGTCCAACGTTTGACCATTCGTCTTATTTGAATTTTTTTGCGATTAATATTTTTATTGTTACTAGATGATAAAATATAAATAGTACTTTATACGAGACTAATTTTTTTAAGTTTTTTACAAATTTTTCAAATAAGACGAATGGTCAAACACGTTGGACACGAAAAAACGAAAAATAAGGTTATTATGGGAAATGTTTCACGTACGACATACGTAGTGTGATCCGCTTACGACAGAAACAGCATCGTCACACTGGCACCCGTCACCTCGTACACGGATTGTACTGGCGCATCGTACGTATAGCATAGCTCTATAATCTATAGAGCCAACCATGTAGTCCGACGTAATACTTGTACCAATTTGTAAGCCTTCCAGCTGCATCATTTACTTCTTGCAGCTATTGAACAAGAAAAGCCTAAGGGCATGAACTCAAAACGGAGAGAGGCAAGCTAACATTGTAATGTGGAAGAGAAACCCATAACTGAGGAGTCCATTAAGCCAAGCTCTCTTCGAGTTCTATACCCAATGTCACCAATGAATCTTGATAATATCAATAAGTTCCACTAATAATCAGGAAGTAACTCTCGAGCACTGGCATGAAGCCAAGCTCAAGGTCTTATTGCAGTACCAAAACCAACAGTAGCAGTTCTATCATAGAGCACAACATATAGACTAGAGATTTGCTCCGGTTAAAAAAAAAGTACCTCGAGCTATGAATTATTTCTCACCATTGGATTTGACCTAGCTGAGCAGGACGTGCATTCTTAGATCCAATGATCAGATACCGGTACCTCGAAATACTTTTTGTTTGGACTGAAACAAATCTCTATAGATTATGACGTGACAATTGCTTGGCAATAGTTTGTATTAATTACTTTTTAATAGGCCCGATGACATGTAATTCTTGAGCTTGCCCATAAACAAGAGCAATGCATCAATAGGTGGCATAGATCAAATGACTAACGGCTGTGTCAAACAAAACAATAGCACTCATCACATAAACAAAACAATTGTCGCATGATCGTCTACATAGTTAAAACAACTTATGAATTGATCCTAAGATTTACTAAAATTTTCTTAAATACTTATACCTGGTTTCATACTTCAAAGGGATTAAGTAATTTTTCTCATTTACGTTTAGTTGACTCTGTGTTTTTTAATATTAAGAAGCCCTTGTTATAATTTATAAAATTTATAGTATGAGTACTTAAGTGACAGATTCATTATCAATATCAATGTCCTTTTTTAAGAAAAAAAGAAGTGGTAGAGAAATTCATATTCTAAAGCATTCTCAGTTACATATAGGTCGATGGTAATACACTAGCATCTTTTATCTGTTCACTTCTGCTTATACTTATAATGCTTGTACTTATAAGTCAAAAATTAAATTTGAATCACTAAGAATCTGTTAATTTTGAGGTTTTCATAGTTTACTTTTTAGCCTTGGTTTTCGGTATCACGTATTCGAATATAAAAGTTTTATTTATAAATTATTTTTTATTTATAAATATATCGACTTATTTCATACAGACATAAAAGATGGCCCCTAACACTCCTTCATTACATTTGTTAATGTTAAAATATTAGGTGGCGGTAGGCATGTTGCTATATTGTGATGTGCATCTAGTCGTGGCCCACGTTGGGTTTGCAATACAGAAAATGCTCAATTGGTCCCGATGGAGACACGCTGGATGACGGATTTGAGTATCCAACCAATCAAGGAGACTCGACAGAGAGAAACGTGTCTCTTACTCCGGCCCAACGGAACGGGACTTCAATTTCAATTTTGGACTCCCTTACCCACCCCCCCACCCCCCTCTCTCTCTATATATATCTATGTATATATATATATATACACTAGTAAAATGTCCGTGCGTTGCAACAGACTTAAACAAAAGTTGAAAAAAATGTAAAAATGCTCGATTTGACCAATGTTTGTTTAAAGATTACAGCTAACATGTAATGTCTCTTTTTGATTTTGTATTCGAGCTTGAATTTTTCAACATGAAAAATGGTCAGTTTCAAATATAGAGATAAAAAATATAAGAAGGTTGGGCTCTTATAGTGGCCATGTCCTCTCTCTCGCTCTCCTTGACGAGGAAAAACGGGAAACCTCATCCAAGAAAAATAAAAAAGGAAAGAACATTCTCATATTGTAATTCAAGCAAAAAGTATTCATCCCATATTTCCTATCTTAAGTGAATTTAAGCTAAAACTTACTCTCTCAATTTCTTTCAAAGAATTTAGTTCGAAGACATGGGAGCAACATGAATTTATAAAAAAATAGTTAATCTTTACTATTATAGAATAAGGATTCTACCGATCCATCGTCCGTCGTCCGTAGCTAGATAGGTCAGCCCACGATACAACGGCAACAACAAAATGAATTGACGTGCTCTTGCCCAAGTGGTAATCGGCAATGACTCCGAATACAGCCCACGCAAGTTCTATCTTTTCCGAGCACACATCTTTTTTCTTTTTTTTATGGTGCTTTAGTTTTTCTTGCTTTTTTACAGATATTTTTTTACAGTCCTGTGGTTTTTCATGTTGTTTTTTAAAGATAGTTGTTTTTTTTTACAGTACCATGCTATAGTTTTTCATAGTGTTTTCCAGTGATAGTTTTTTTAAAGTATCATACTATAGCTTTTCACTCTTTTTTTGCTTTTTGCATATGTTTATAAGAGAAAATTCACATCTTCAATCTTACATTTGGAGTTAATTTTGAGATTTTTTATCGTAGTTTATTTATTTTCTAGCCTTGTTTCTTAGATCGCTATGAACACTTTACTCGTAAATTATTTTCTTTTGTTTATTTTAATTTTTAAATTACCGTAATATAGTTTTTAAGTTTCCCAGTACAATACTATCGCCAATATATTCAAACAATTCTGGAAAAATGCTAAAAATTGTTATAAATTTTTAAAGATGTGTCTCAACATATCTATGGTATAAAATGCATCGCGGCTTTTACATGGACAATAAAGAAAAATAATCTACTAAAGTAAACTTAGCTCATCCGGTTAGGTTACTTTCGATCGATCTAGCCTATATGGCCCATCTGAGTTGACTATATTAGTTCGCAGAGCCATCCTTTTTGTCACACGAAGGAGTGCGTGGAATTCTTCGCTTGGTGATAATCGCTTTCATTATTATTTAAGCTGATGTTAAAATTATGAATTAATTTATATTTCTCCCGTTGCAACGCACATGCATTTTTCAACACGCCAAGAAGAAGAGTGTATTGTACTATACTGTTGCTGCTGTTGTAGTCCATAAAGAAGAAATAGCACTCGCCGTTATCATCGACAGTGCAACGTTGATGAGGTGAAAGGAAAGGAAGCAAAGAAAGAAAGAAAAAAGTTGTGTTGCATCCGTCACTCGCCCCGCTGTGTGGATGAGACGCAGAGGTCCACACGTGGCATGGTCGGACCACCCCCGCGCGCCTTCCGCTTCGTCCCACGCAGCAGCCAACGAGCGAGTGAGAGCGCGCGCCATTGGTCAGCCCAGCATGACGGCCCACACGCGGCCGCAGCCAGCCAGCGAGCAAGAGCGCCATTGGTCGGCCCATGACGACGGCCCACGCGCGGCCTGGTCGGCCCAAGGGACTGACGGACGAAAAACGCTGGTAGAATCCGTTTTTTATAATAGTATAGATATGACGATCTGATTAGTAATATTTTACCATAAAACCAGATATAATGATCACCTTAACTCATAAAATCATCTAAAATAATTCCTTCCCTGGACGATTTTCACTGACGTTAAAGTCAAGATGTCGCGTTGACAAAAAAAAACGCTCTTTTAAATAGTTGAGTAAGTTATTTTATATGGTTTTGATAGTTATTACATCTGTTTCGCATTATAAGATTTTTCTTTCATCCCTCCCTAAGAGAGTTATTATATCAAGTATGTGGTTAAGGGATATGTCTAGTCCTACCTATATGTGAGGGAGTTACATTGGACTTACTCCACCCAGACCCTACTATATATACTATGTGATAGGCCGGCCCATCACTAGAATTGCTAGAACCAGGCCAATATTTTTGTTGGGCTGAAGGCGAGTTGGGTGGGCCTGAAGGCGAGTTGGGTGGGCCTGAAGGCCGAGGAAGCCCACCCTGTCACTTGTTAATTAATTAATTTATCTTATTTTTGGTCTGCTTCTAACAAACTCAGACAATAACTGAAGTGAACACAATTAAGCACATGAATATACTGTATGTGATACACTTTGTTTTCTTCTCTTTTTCGTTCTCCTCCGTCTTTTTCAATCGCTTTCTTCTCCATCCTTTGATCGATGACTTCAGTTCTCTCGCAACACAAGGTGGTTGCTTGGTT
Source organism: Oryza brachyantha (assembly GCF_000231095.2). NCBI lineage: Eukaryota > Viridiplantae > Streptophyta > Magnoliopsida > Poales > Poaceae > Oryza > Oryza brachyantha. Next base: position 353,748 of record NC_023170.2, read on the forward strand.
ACACACTACATACATACATACATACATACATATCATTATTTCAATAGAATATATTCAGTGATCTTTTTTCTGTTCTAACAAATGCCACCATATATATACTCATCCTTTGTTAATTTATGGACATATATCAATCCAGAGCTTAGGAATCTTGAAAGCAACTACCCACTGGCCGATTAATCAATTAATTATACTCATATCGTAGCAGCCCCACACACACACACGATCGAGCCGCGTGTCCAAGAATAAATAAGATGGCCACGATCGAGGAGCAGAGCATGGATCCCCATTCCAACCATACCCCTTTTTCTTTCTAATTGCAACTTCCTTCAATTTCTTCTCCTCTCGAGACACCGATCCAAAATGTGCTCCACGAGACATGAGGTTACCTTGAAGAATAATATAATATGAGGTTATCTTGCCCTAAAATCTTACAAAAACACCATAAATATAATCTAGTTCTAATTGTTTGACATAACAAAAGAAATATATAAAGTTTGTAATGCATATGTTTGTTTTTGTAAAATCCAAAAACAAAATCAATTCCATACACGCCTTATCCATGAAAAATGTCTCATGGTTCAATATGGTCCTTGGATCCACTAAAATCACCGCATAAACCTGCTATCGCATCATGCCATTCACAATGATTTTAATATGTTTTTCCATGCAATAATTTATGGCAAAATCTTTATTTATATATTATTTTTTATCCATGCAATAAAATCTTTATTTATATATTATTTTTTATTTATAAATATGTCGTTTGACTTTTCTAAAAAAAACTCAAATAATATCCCCTGTGTATGCTAGATCTTTCGTGTAAGAAAATTCTCCATGTGATTCAGATCCCGACAAATTCCTCTAAAAATTCAAAATAGCTTTGTTTCAAAATTCGACAGAAGGCAGAATCTTCCATTATGGCATAATCCATTTTACTTTTTTTTTTAAAAAAAAGATAGTTATTTTGGTATCCTTCCCCTTCCCCTACGATTAGCTTTCTCTCTCTCTCCGCCTCAGCGCGCGCGCTCGCGCTCACCACATGCGCGTCGCCATTGATGCGACGCGATGCTTCCTCGCGCCAACGCCAACGCCAACGCCCATGAACCCACGCCGCGCCCGTGCCGCGTCCCCGTCGCCGCCGCCGCCGCCCTCCTCATCGCGTCCTCCTACCTCGCCCTCACCTACCTCGCCGCCGCCGCGCCGCTCGCCGCGCTGATCGGCCATGGCGCCGCCCCTGCAAGCCGGGACAGCAGAAGCAGCTGCGCCGGGTTCTACCGCGGCGGGTCGTCGGGGCGGCGCGCGGTGTCGGCGTCGGTGGAGGAGTTCGGGGCCGTGGGGGATGGGGTCACGTCCAACACGGCGGCGTTCCGGCGCGCGGTGGCCGTGCTCGACGCGAGGGCCGCGGGCCGCGGCGCCAGGCTGGAGGTGCCGCCGGGGAGGTGGGTCACGGGGAGCTTTAACCTCACCAGCCGCTTCACGCTCTTCCTGCACCACGGTGCAATCCTCCTTGGCTCCCAGGTGAGGTGATCCATCAATTCACCCTCCCCTTTTTCTTTCTCTGATTTCTTGATTTTGATAATATATATTGTGCTATTTTGTTTATGATCCATGGCTTCTTGTTGCAACAAGAGTTCGTTAACTAAAGATAATAACATATATGAAAATCAAATCCTGATTTTTGTTCAGTTCATTGATAGTACTGTAAAAAGATGGAATTGCTTTGCGTTCATTCATCAAGAAAGTATTTTCTACTGTGGAAAAACCTGCACCTTAGTACTAGTAGTACAGAAATTAGGAATATCAGTTGCTGTTCTTGCTGGAAAGTATTCTTTGGCATTGTGAGACCGGCTTCAGCGGTTGTGTGTTGTCACATCTCACATGTCAATGGCTCATTCAAACACACGAGAGAGAGAAGAGCAGAGCAGAAGGGAACAGAGAGGGCATGGTGGGTTGGAATCACATGCTTGGACGGTCTGGTTTCTTGTGGCTTCTGCTACCACTACCAGGCAGCCTACCAAATGCTATTCTACTCTCATCATGTGCCTTTGCTTTGTCCTTACCGCTGCTTTGGACTGACCACACCTGATTCTGCTAATGTACTTTGCTTCTTCTGCCGTCTTATCTGCTTATGCTAAAAGATTAGTAGCACAGAAATCTGCAGTGCTAATCTGGAGCTTCCTACAGGAACTAATAGTTCCATTCAACCTCTTTTTGTTGGTGGCTGCAATGTTCATGCTATGTGTTGCTACAGTTATTCTGTAGATTTTGCTCCCCTCGTTGAGGGTACAGAGTGCTGCATTCATGTATGAGGTAGAAAGTTGTTGAGACAGAAGCCATAAATTAGTGACCGTAATTATGGGCTTTAATTAGATGCTACGCCTTTGACATGCCGCCACTTGCACTTACAATGGAATCACTTCAATATTCTAAGACAATCATGGCCAAGTATTCTTTTTTTTTTTGCATAAAAGAGTAAACAAACCATTCAATAGCTTGCTTTAGAATTAATAACAAACAATATGTCAAGAATTGGTCAGTTTCATTGTGTGAACCAACTGAAAATTGCAGACAGAAATTTATAGGGCTACTGAGCCACCTAGCATTTTACTTCACTCTAATGCCAGTTCCCAAACCACTGCATCATAGTTTGTTATGAGAGTTGGATGAAACCAAAGGGAAGAGGCAAACGAATGATCATCAATCAAACAGAAGACAGAGTTGCATGACTAAAAAAGTGGTGTACAACTTCTATCCATTATGGTACTAACATGACAACAGGGGGAAACAATCAATCTTCAAGGGGACCGCACCCAGATTCTTGATTAAATAATCTGTATTGGTATTTATGAAGAAGAGTCTACAGCACTTCATAGTTGTATATGTTGAATGGAAATCTGCATAGCATTGACTAGTGCTTTGGGCTGTAATGTGCAGGATCCAGAAGAATGGCCTCTCATAGCCCCGTTGCCATCGTATGGGCGTGGACGGGAAAGATTAGGACCACGCCACATCAGCCTAATCCATGGAGAGGGCCTAAATGATGTTGTTATTACTGGTACATAAGTTGTTTCAGCTATATATAATTCAATTTTGATCAATTAGTAAAATTGTGCATGGCTTGTGCTGAAGCAATTCTTTTTTAGGAATATGCAAAAGATTTATGTATTATTCCATTAAGACAAAGTATGATGCAATTTGTTATTAACAATTAAAAAACACTTCATTACTTTGTGGGGCAAATGATGACGAAAAACTTCGTGGGGTTCATATGAAGAACTAGCATTGACTTGTAACTTGCAAGTGTCCCCCTTTACATGTTAGGTAATCAGTTTTTCAAAAAACTCATGTTAGGTGACAATGGGACCATAGATGGCCAAGGCAGGATTTGGTGGGACCTATGGTGGAATCGAACGTTGAACCACACAAGAGGCCATCTTATTGAGCTAGTTAATTCAACCAACATCATGATCTCCAATATCACTCTACGAAACTCCCCATTTTGGACAGTGCACCCCGTCTACTGCAGGTCAGATTATAATATAGATGGACCTCTTTAGCTTCTTTATTTTAGAACCATATAAATTACTTTTCTCTTCCTAACTATTTGATTTATCAGGAACGTGGTGATAAGGAATTTAACTGTACTGGCCCCCTTGAACGCTCCAAACACTGATGGCATTGATCCAGGTTTGCGCTCTTAGACCCTTCCTCTTTTACAACATCATAGTTCCAACTCTGGACTATCACTGCTTTTTCATTTTTGTACATCATATGGTAAATAAGATAGTGGTCCTATTTTGTTAGTTCTTGAAGAGTTTACCTATTTAGATTCTACTGCTCTATCACCATTTTTAGCATAAGATATTTGAAATAGGATACATGATTCTGCGCTGGTGATGACCTTTTTTTACCCACTAATCTTAAACTTGCTCTGCGAGCAAGGAGCATACCTATCCAGTACCCATTACAGTTTCTATCGATAAAATAATGACAGACTCGAGCTCAGAAGTTTGTATTGAAGACTGTTACATTGAAAGTGGAGATGATCTAGTTGCTATCAAGAGTGGCTGGGATCAGTACGGCATCTCAGTAGGGAAACCCAGCTCAAACATCATCATCCAGAGGGTCTCAGGCACAACTCCAACATGCTCAGGCGTGGGTTTGGGGAGCGAGATGTCCGGTGGAATATCCAATGTCATTGTTCGCGACCTGCACATATGGAATTCCGCGCAAGCGGTGAGGATAAAATCCGACGTAGGGCGTGGTGGGTACATAACCAACATCACCATTGAGAATATCAGCATGGAGAAGGTCAAGGTACCCATAAGATTCAGCCGCGGTGCAGATGATCATTCAGACGACAGGTATGACCGAAGTGCGCTGCCAAGAATCAGCGACGTCCGCATCAGAAACGTCGTCGGTGTGGATCTGCAGCGCGCACCGATTCTGGAGGCGGTCCACGGTGCAGTGTATGAAGGAATCTGCTTCAGAAATGTTAGCTTGAGGGTGATAAGGCGTCAGGATAGATGGCAATGTGAGTCTGTGTATGGAGAGGCGCATGATGTTTTTCCAGCGCCGTGTGAAGAGTTCAGGAGAAATGGCTCGTCTTGGTGTGGCCATTCTTGAGAAAGTGTACAGAAGCCAGAAGTTTTTTTGTTGCTTAACACTGGAATTCTTGAGATGGGGTGTCTACTTTTTGCTTCTTTTTTTTTCTTAGGATTATAAGATAAGAGGATTTCAGGATCATACAGTCAGATTCAACAGCATAGTTGTATGCTTTAGTTTATCAGGGTATAGGTAGGCACTAATTTCAGATTTTGTCCATTGTAAAAGGAGATCACAGATTATAAAAAAAATGAGTTTACCGAATCATTTTCACTACATGTGAATTAGTGTTGTACATACGTGCTGCCGTGTATCCCGTAACCGACGAGTGTTAATTCTCTGTTTAAGCTTAAATCCTCTAGCTTTCTGTTCATTTCTGCAATTCTGCTTTAACTCCAGGGTCTTGAGATTTTCAAATGTAAGTAACAGTAAATTTGCAAAGCAGAAATACCAGGTCAATAATAGCATGGATCAGAGGAAATTCCTGACGAAGCAGATCAGTCCAAATTCTGCACTATCACTGTATTCCAAGAATTCTGCACATGTGGAGGTTGAGCATTTTCCTTCTAACAGGACCCAAAAACTGGAATGCCCTGAGTCCTACAGACTCAAGTGTGGAAGAAGAATACAAGACACAGAACACCACAAAATTAAACTGCACAAGTATATACAGTATGCCCAACACAGCAGCATCCGTGCAGCACTGAAAAACACCAGTCCCGTTTCCACGCAGCCGCCACAAATCACAAAAATTACAAATGTGTCGATCCACCATCGTTTTTCCTAAACTGCCTGCATTTGAGTAGTATCTGACTTTTGATCTTAAAGTGCAAGTGAGGACGTATACCACCACAAGAGCAACAAGGGGTCCATGCCGATTTCGACGAAAAAAATAACTGCAGCTCGATGGCCCCATAGTAACAACTGTGTTGTCAATCTCTTGCCTTGTTAACTGGAGGATCTTTACATCTGCACAAATTTCCCAGGAATTTCATCTGAGGGAGGGACCATCCTGTTCTGGTCGATTAGAACAAGTCTGCCGTGTGTAATCTATAAAGCTTGGCCTACGACTATGAGTGAGAGTTGTTGCGTAACTTGGCACTGGCGAAAAATACTCCTGCCAATAGACCTGCAGTACAAAGGCTATATTCTGTTAGTGAAATGTGATACCCACAGTACCTTTTTCCTTGTCATAAAAAACCTACCAAACAGAATGCTGAAAGAATTCTCCATGCTCGTCCGCACTTTGAAGAGAAGGATTCCAGCAATAGAGAGAGGGATCTTATTAAGGGAGCCCACAAGGCTGTATTAGGAACAATATTAGCATTAGAAGTTCATAAAGACAGAGCGCATGCAGAATAGAAATGTTTGAAAAGCCACCCTAATTCGCTCAATACCTATATGTTGTGGCACTTGTCTGGTGAAGAAACCACATAGAAGTAAAGCTGATAGCAAGGCCCAAAATTCCACTAGAAGTAATGACTATCCAAAACATGGGCATCCTTAGGAGAGGGCTGAAAATTTTCACATGTAAATGCATTATCCCACAATGCAGAATAAATACTTGTAAATACTAGTTTTATCAGGAGATATGGCTGCAACAATAAGATGGCTCAGTTTGCATGTAATTCAGAAGGAGTCTAAGTATTAATCCATTACTAGCTGATAACCTATTTAATCCTGTACATCACTTTTTGTTTTTTTATGCCCAGGACATGTTTTATTGGCATGTGTGGAGGCCAAGGCCATTACCATCATTGATTCTGTTAGACACCATTAATTTCCATTGACATGCCTGAAACTGACTCGTAAGCACAGAAAGAAAACTTTCATGAAAGATGGTTCTTGTTACAAATATGGAGGTTCCACAGCTCCTGTGTAGTCTATTAGGTTCATGATATGAACCTTGGCACACCAGTAAGTATATTAGGTTCACATCAGAACAAACGGGCTGAAGTTTGCTTACGTTTCCAAAAGGTAATCCACTTCATTAAAACCAAGCACAAGGATAATTCCCAGTGGCACTGAAAGAATATTATTCAGTAAAACCATTGATAACTCGTTCAAATTCCCGGATTTGGTGGCTTGCTTAGCACTGTCCATTACATGCCGCAATGTAAGCTGAAAAAACAGGTCATTTGTTAAAATAACTGTGGAGCACCTCAGAAACGAAGATACTGAATACTGGCCATATCATGGTTTAGGAATTCAAAACATTTGGGAGTAACAATTCAAACAGGTTTTATTAGGATGAACAAAAACAATACCGAATATGATGCCGTTAGAAAGCAGTTCAAGATCTGCCACGTATAACCAACCGCGTGAAAAGACAGATCTGTTATTCCTCCTGCAATTGCTGAAATTATCTACAAAAACAGATAGGTGAGTCAGCCCATGAAGGATAATACACTTACTTTAAACCAATGTTTCATGAACACCTATAGTTTAATATTATCAAACAAATCAACTAGGAGCTATTGGCAATGAAGTGAAAAATAATCCCAGAAAGCATTTAACTCAAGTCCAAACATTGTTGGCTTCTATAGGTGACATACCATCAATGTGAGAGAAATCCAAACTTGTCTATCATGCTGCTTTTTAAAGAAGTAGGTTTCCCCAGAAGCAGTGATCACATTGGCAACATTCTTCAATATAGTCAGCATTGCAACATTAATGTACTTCAAACTGAAAGGAGAGAAGGAAAGGGAAATGATTCTTTGTCAGAGACTGCCAGTTGCCCAGTTTCAATCCAGAAGATCCATATTAGAAGTTGAGCCATAATTATCATATGAAAAGCCTCAGTTCCAAATGTTCAGATAGCCTAGAAGATAATTAATTTGCCGCTTCCAAAACAACTAACTGACAAATAGAGATGACAAAAGGCAAGTGACAATAGATATTCATAACAAATTTTAACACCCACAAAATATCAGTACAAGCAAACAGTTTCCCTGAATTAACTTTTTAAACTGACAGTAAGTTTATGAAACATCGATACTTATTTTTATAATAAGCTTTAACATCTACTACTCCTCAGTCAAGTTCTCTTACTTTATGCATAGATCCTAGAGTGGGAAGCCAGGAATATACCAAGGTATTCATATATATGAATACACAGATAAATATAAAATATTTTTAATTTCAGTAAATGCTCCATGCTCATCTGCCAAAATGATCAATCTACAGAGCAACGTGAACTGCACCCAAAAAGTATTCAGATGAAAACAATCTGAATGTCTGGTACATACCTAAACATGCTTGTAATTAGCATTCCGACAAAGATGATATTCACAGGCAACCAAACTTTAATAAGCTTCCAAGTTAGTGGTTCAGTTGGGATAACACCAGAGAGGGATAGAGTGGACACAATGGTCACAGATACAATGTTCTGCAGAGAAAGGGTAAAAGACCATGAAGAGATTATAAATGGGTACAGAAAGTACCAGAACGGCAGAGCCAAGCCAACACAAAAATAAACATAATATGTTGCTTGAGAGGCAAACAATCAGAAAGTGAAATATACCTGGTAAAGCATCAGAAATATTCCAGCACCGAAACCATAGCCAGATAAGATATATTTATTAACTAGAATCATGCTGCAGGATGATATGCAGTAAGCAAGACCAGATACAAGTGCCTGATTCTGTATCTTTGGGAGACTGAGGAAGTGTGAAGGCCTATCTCTGTCTTTTGGCACCTTACCATCTTCCAAGTCAGCGTCATCAATGCAGAAGGATCTAGTAATAGATCTGGAGAAAATACAATCCAGAAGGCACAACGTAGTGTGTCAGATTCCACAATTCTTGCTTCCAAAACATTTTCATTCAAACAGACAAGAATAATGTTTTCACATGATATTTTCAGAATCTTTTTTTCCTTGCTGAATTGGCATGTCATATGATTATGTGAGGCAAACAAGAATAATTTCATTTGTATATGAAAAGATTACAAGTAATTTGGGGATGGCATAATTTCAATTGATGTAAAATCCACTTTATACTTCAAACCCTATGGTCACATGTGGATAAAAGAACACCAGTCAAGGGAAGCTTACATGCCTGTTCCCAACTTCTCTCCTCAAAGGACTTCCAAGTACACTGTATCCTCTAACCTGATCCTGGAATATACTCTTTTCACCATTTACAAGAGGACTTGTTGCAGCCTCTGATGTATTTTTCCTAGGAGAGGCATCTGACTCCACAGAAATGGCTAAGGGAGGAATTCTACAAGATAAAAGAGAATGTGGTTACAACAATCTAATTATCTAAGAGATAAATAGCATTTTTCCTTGTTTACATCATGCTATGTTCTATTGAGTTTCATCTTATGATACATCTCAAATTGAATTGAACCTAATGATCCAGCAAGCAAATGAAACATATGAAACAATAGGATAAATTGACAACCGCGTGTATTTCCCAAGGAGTCAAACTTCTGTTCTAGAAATAATACGAATAAGATCACTACTGACAATTGGCACAATTAAATTCTTATCACTGCATCACATATTTTTCCAAATTAATGGTTGAAACCAAGCCCAGTTCAGACATCAATCAGCTAAATTTTGAATCGCCAGTAAACGTTCACACAAATGGCTGTGGTATGAGATCTACTTGCTTGTGCCTCTTTGCTCTGAGCCAGAGAAATTCTCTATCACATTGAACTGTCATGATTTGGGAAGCAACTCAGAGTTACTGTGATAAAGTAAAACAGTCAAATAAAGTCTGGTTATCACATTCTTCTTACAGACTATGGCTACTTTGCTGAACATTCAATATGCTTAACTCTGCAGAAAGTGTACAACCAAAGTAATGCTACACTGTATAGCTAACAATTATGGATTACTAATTAATCAATCATGTGGGGATACACTGGGTAAATTAATGAGAACAAGCAAGTTCCGAAGAGACCACTGTTTCACTTTCAATCATTTCCTTCTATTCTGGCTAACAATGAACCTGCCCTCTAAACATTAATGAACTCTTGACAAGATAGGGAACCGAGGTCAGCAGAAGAATGTGAATCTAGCACTAGTAATATGGAAACAATTTCATTACATCAGGTATAAGTATTAATGAACCACACGCCCTGTTATTCACAAAAATAGTGACTCGACGCCATCAGCCAGATGACAACACTGTGCGATCAAACCATTAGACAACTGCAGGCACTATCAAAATTGGAAAATCTCAACACATTGCTCAGCTGCAAGCCATTCCTGTTTAGGTGGAACTTGGGAGGAGTTAAAAACTGCGCAGAAAGAAACTATTAACCAGCTGAGGCAGATGATTCCACATGCTTATATTACACGCCTCCAAATTACAGAAAATATTTTAAAAAAACTCCAGAGAGATGTAGCTATTGCACCGAGGCATTCCTGATGAAATCCGTAGCTCTCCACGCCGAAATGGATCAGCAAATGAAAAAAAATATATTTTTTTAAAAAAAACTTCCCAAAACGAAGCGAGGGGAACTCGAGAGCAATCGAGCCGCCTTCCCTAATAGGAATCCGAGCTAGCAATCAACCTCCGCCTTGTTCGAAGGGAGCTGACCGCTGCCGCCGCCACCGGAGCTGGAGCGCGGGGGGGGGGGGGGGGGCTGAAAAGCTGTTCCGTACGAGTGGAGGAGGAGGAGGAGGGAGGGAGGGAGAGCTCGATCGGAGGCTTACCTGGAGGCCATGTCGCCGCCGGCCCCGACGGAGACGCGCGGCGGAGGAATTCGGGAGGAAGCGAGGCGACGACGACTCGGGAGTAACGGAGGAGGAGGAGGAGGAGGGGGATTCGCTTTAAAATATCCGGCGGGCTCTCTCTCTCGCTGACGAGTGGGCCCCACCTGTCGGGGGCTGCTTCGCTGTGGCTTCCTTTCCTCGGCCGCGCCGAGCCGCCTGCCCTTCCAGACACTGGCCCGCCGGCCCCACAAGATCGCGGGCCCCACGTGGCGGTGACCGGAGACTCGACTCCGCGTGGGGCGTGGTGTTGACCAGGCAACGTCCACGTTGGTTCCCTTCTCTTCTCTATTGGCAGGCCAGCGGCCAGCCGGAGCCGGTTTCTGGGGTTTGACTTTGAATTTGTTAGCTTCAGATTTAGATCACCTACGGACATCTCTCGTCTACAATTATTATCTTGCGTCACATTATGAATTACTAATCCTGTATAATTTAGTTTTCGATCACTCTCAAGTTTAAAACAAGTGCAAATTTAGTTATTACTATAAACAGACAGGAATCTTTGGAGCTTGACTTAGGATTTGCATGCAAAGGACAAGATGAATAACCAGCCTACGGCCTACCACAGAGCAGAGAAGCTCCTATGCCGTGTGGAGCCAGGTACTCCAATCTTGAAAAAAAAAAAGAATAAGTCTACTTTGCCAATTTCACTATTGCAGATTCCGGACACCCCCTACCGGAGACGATGATTCCCCAAACGAAAGTGAGCCTATACGAGGAAGAGAGAGATTAACTAATTGTTGAGCAAACTGGAATAGTCGCGCGCAAAATTGAAACAAAAACTTTCGCGCGCTAAATTGCAAACGAAGAGCTCGCGCGGAACGGAAGGAAGAAACTCCCGCCTCCAAACCAAAAAAAAAAAGGCAAAACCTTCCGCCATCGCCGTCACCGGTCGAGACGATGCCGATCGAGCTGCCGCGGGGGCTGCCCTTCGCCGTGGACACGTGGACGCCGGCCTCCGCCCTGAAGCGGCACCGCTTCCTCACCCAAGAAGAAGCCGGCACTGACGGAGCCAATCCGCGACGAGTTCGGGGTGTGGCATGTCTGCTTCTCGATGCATTCGTCCCGCCATGAGCTGGAGCAGGCACTGCGGATCATCCACCCCAGATGGGTCATCTCCACAACCCCTCCTTCCATGGCACTGGAGCTCTCCTATGTCAAGAAGCACTGCCTCGCGTCCCGGTTACGCGCTGATGATCCCCTCTGGAAGCTGCTCAGGTTGGCTGATGGAAATCCTACAGTTTCTTCCGGATCGCCGCAGCCTGTAGCAGCTGTAGAAATAATCATCAAGAAAAGTGAGGAGGAAGAGGTCACCTATTCTGCTGATGGGTCTTTCGGTGACGATAGACTCAGGATGCAGGATAAAGAACCAACTCTGGAAGACTTTGAAATCAACGTGGAGCTGCCTGTGACGCTTTTTGGGATGGCAAGGTTTGGACTGCCACATGAACCTGAACTGTGGAAGGATGAAGGTGAGAGTGTCCAAGTCATTGAGGAAGATGAGCTTCAGGTGCAAGTGGAGAGTTCAGCTACAGAATGTGAGCAGCGGAAGGATGGGAAATCTGACATGCCCGCTGAAGCAATTGATTCAGTTGAAGTTTTGCCAGAAGAGCAGAACTCGGCAATAGAATCGGAACAGTCGAAAGATTGTGAACCTAAAGATGGCATCAAAGCAATCGATTTAACTGAAGTCGAAGTGAATGAGCAAACATCATGTACAGAATCTGTACTTTGGAAGAAGCACGGAGGTAATGAGTGTGTGTCAGCAACGGAGAGAGGTGATTTGGATGCTCAAGAACAAAAGTTCACGGCCAGATATCAGTTGTGGAAAGTACGCAAGCCCAAGGGGATGGAGAGTGTCGAATCGATTGTACAAGGTGAAAACAGGGCAGAAACAATTGATCAGGTTTTGGAAGTGGATCCTCTAGCCTCCTCACAAGAAAGAAATAAAGAGAGAACAAAAAAGGACACTGTTCCACAGGAAACTGATCACGAGAACTCTGAAGTTACTGACAATGCAAGCAGTGACTCGAATGCTATTGGATCATCAAAAGGTCTGAATGCTAACCTGAGGAAGCTGTACAGGTCGATGAACGTGCCGGTTCCTCGCCCCCTGCCCTCATTAGTTGAGCTCATGGCAACCTCAAAGCGACCAAGGGTTTCCCCTGCTGTGCAGCTATAGGATCATCCATAGTTTCATCTGTTTTTTCAACCTCAGTGCTTCTACTTTCAGTCATTATTTGAGTTAGACCTGTCATTCAGGAATTGATGCAAGGCTATATACTTCCATTGTAACAACTAACAACGATGCAATAGCATAATATTTCTCTGTTTTAGGTTATAAAATATGTTAACTTTAATTAAATTCATACATACATACATGCAATCTTATAATCTAGATATGGCTAAAATATCTTATAATCTAAAACAAAGAGAGTAATATATAACTGTTATTAATAGTTTGGAACAAAATACCAAGCTTACAAACTTGCAACCTTCAGTAACTCAGGCAGTAAACTCGCAATACCTTCGGACCTACCACTGAAAGAATTCAGGACCTTCTTCATCCTATGCTTCTGGAGAATTTGGTCTCATCGAGATGAAGTTATTTTCGACAGAATGCAACCATCTCCCAGCAGACTGTTGCGCCAATGAATCCAGGATATAACTCTTTGGTCCGAAAGATTTAGGCTAGATGACAGGGTCATCCCTAGTATTTGGAAGGAGGTTCTAAGTTCTAACCTCTGCCATCGCGCGCTTGTAAACGCCAACTTCCCTGGGCTTATTCTGTAACATGAACTGTACTACGTCTCGCTCTTTCAGTTTCTTCAAAGAAAGTATTCAGGTGGGGAAGCTCCTGATACATAATGTCCTAGTTGTGATACATAATGTCCTGGTCTGTGCCCCTGCAATGATTGAGCACGACTGGCATCAACTTGGCCAACGACAACAAAAAAAAAATCCCAGTTTTATTTATCTGCAAAACCACAATCAAGATGCATGTATCTAGATAGGTGAAATCATATTCAGTTGGCAACATAGTGTGGGAGAGAGCAATGGAAACTATATGAGTCATCAAAGGGTCTGTCCGAATGAAAACCTGAGGAGGTTATACAGGTCTATATATGAACGTGCTGGTTTCTTGCACTATGCGTTCATTAGTTGAGCTCATCAGAGCCTTAAAGAAACCAAGGATTTCCCCTGCTGTGAAGCTATAGGCTAATAATAGGTTCATCTATTATTTCCAGACTCTACTTCCAGTCACTATTTGAGTTAGATGACTTAGATCTGTCATTCAAGAACAAGATGCCAGGTGATCTACTTCTATTATAACAATGATGCTATAGCACAATGATATAGAAATGTTCTTATTACTAGTTATGAACAAAATACCATGATTGAAAACTTGCAACCTTCAGGAACACCAAGAAGTTCCTATTTCGAGCCTTCTGCCTTTTGGTAACATATAATGATTTCACAATATAGCAGCATCATGAATTATTTTCTTGACACAGAACTTGACTACGAGTAAATAATATTCAACAGGGAAGATGTTCTGGCATGCCAAGAGAGCAGAAAACAAATCCCATCTTCATCATTTCTAGTCTCAATCTGGAAATCCACCAAACATGGTTCTGAACCATTCAGAGGCCATCACTCGTGCAATTATTTTGGCAAAGTCCAAGAAGAATTATGTTGCATGTGCTAATTTCAAACTGTACCCCACTTAATCATCTTCTGTAGCTGCAGTTCTTCCAGCCTGAAATAACCCTTGCAGCATCATGTCATATGTAACAATGCCAGGATTCACACCCTTGCTCGCCATCTCTCTCAAAAGAGTTAACCCATCCTCTATCCTACCATTTTTAGAGTAACCATTAATAATGGTATTATAGGTAACATCACTAGGTTTTGCTCCATTAAACACCATACCTTCAAATAGTTTCATTGCTTCATCCATCTTACCATCTAAGCAATATCCATTGATGAGTGTATTGTATGTAATGACATTAGGCTCAATACCTATGTGCACCATCAAGTCAAATAAGTTTTTGGCTTCTATAACCTTTCCTTTTTTGCATAGGCTGTCCATTATTGCATTGAAGAAAACTGTGTCCAGGCAGATGCCACGATCGATCATTTCAAAAGCTAGCTCCTCAACCTTGTCCCATTTAGCACAGGTACACAGGCCATGAATTAGGGTGGTAAAAACAACAATGTTAGGTGCTAGTCCTTCAGATTTGAGCCTATCAAATTCGGACATAGCATCATCCATTCTGCCTACCGTACAAAGTATGTCTATTACTGTTCCATAGTTTACTATATCAGGCTTCAATCCTTGCTGCCTCATTTTGCTGAATACAAGCAAGGCCTCATCTACTTTTTCATATTTACCATATGTGCCTATTATCATGTTAACGATGTGATGATTAGGTTGCATACCTTTCTGTATCATCGAATCCAAAAGATCATGTATCTCAACAAGAGCTCCTTCAGTAGCATAACCATGAAGCAGAGTACCATAGGTAGTACTATCAGGCTTGTGTCCCCTCTTGACTAAAGAATCGAAAATCTTTCTACCTTCTGAGGATTTCCCATTCTTGCAGAGATAATCCATTAACGAGGTATATGTAACAACATCTGGTTCAACACCAGCTCCGCACATCTTTTTGAAAATCCCAATAGCCTCCATTGGCTTTCCTGAAGAGCAATATCCATGCACAAGACTAGTATACGTGATGCAATCAGGCATAACACCGTTCTTGATCATCCTAGTAAAGACCTCTGTGGCCTTGTCCATTGCTCGAGCCTTTGATAGGGCAGCGATAATCGAGCTGTAAGTCATAACATCTGGAGACGTCCCCCGATCCAGCATTGTATCAAGTAGGCAATAAGCTTTGTCCAGCTGACCCTCTCTGAGCAAGCCATTGATGACAGTGGTATACGACACCACGTCGGGTGGGCAGCTTCCTCTACGATCAGCCATGATATGGAGCAGGTCGAGAGCTTGTTGACTGTTTCTTTCATGGCAGAGACCCTTGAGAAGGATGGTGTAGGAGAAGACATCTGGCTTGCAACCTAGCTCGGGCATCCGTCGCAGCGCAATGTCCATTGCCTCGCTCGTCCTCTTGCGGTCACAGAGACCCTTGAGAAGAGGACTGAAGAGGATCGGGCACATCCTCAGTCCCGTCGTGATGAGACGGGCGAAGGTGGCGAAAGCAAGGTCCAAGCGGCCGACGCGGCGGCAGCAACCGATGACGATGCCGTAGGTCCATAAGTTGGCGTTGGCTCGGGGCATGCGGTTGAAGAGGGAGATGGCGACGGCGGGGCTGTGGGGCGCGACGTCGGAGAGGACGCGGTTGAGGCGGTAGGTGGAATTGCGGCCGCTTCTCTGAAGCAATCTGTCGAACGCTTGGTGGGCATCCTCGGGATTGGTGGCTGAACGCTTCGTACCACCTTGCTTCTTCTTCTTCTTGCGCTTCAAGCCGGAGGCCCCATCGCGTACCAGTGCGCTGCCGCCGCTGCGGCGGGACGACATGGCCGCCCCCCTCCTCTCCCTTTGCTCGCCTGAAGGACAGAGAGGGGAGGGGGGGGCTCCTGGGAGTCTGCGAGAGCGGAGAGAGCGTGCGCGTGGGGCGGAGGGAGAATGCGTGGGACGAGACAGGCAAGCTATCTCGGGTTTTCTGCGGCGGCGCCGGCGAATCCGGCGAGTGCGGCCGCCGCCGGCAGCCGCGTCTCGAGGGAGATAGAGAAGAATGGGTGGGGTCTTGTGTTGGGCCTAGCCTAGTCTGTCTTGTGTTGGGTCGAGAGCCTTGCCTTGCAATATGACTGGCTGGGCCTAGTGTTGTGTTGGGCCGGACAAAGATATCACTGTCATTTCCCTTCCTATTACTTACGGCCCAAGTAATTTTTGAGGGAATTATTATTATTGTTATTATTATTTGTGTTGTTGTTGTTGCTGTGGCGACGGCGGCGACTGCTCCGAAGAGTGAAAGGGGAAAGGAAAGTGAGATGGGGTATACTGTTAGATGGGTCATGGACTCATTTGAAAACAAAAGCTTGGATGTGATTCATTCTTGAAATATTTTGTATGCACAGGGGATCTACATGTTCATGTCTTGGATGTACATATGGTAAACTATTTGTTGGGTTGATAGAAAGGCATCTATATTTGATACATGTCTAAGTGACATTCTCTTAGTTCAGTTAGGTTAGGCATGTTTAAAGGTAAAGTCTAGCATTGACTTCTATCTCATCCAAGTCAACAATCCTAACTTATTTTATTACCTTTCTTCCTTTTAATCTATCACATAAGTCGTTGTCATGTATAACGATCATTTTTTTCTCTTCCCTCCATGCTATTATATTTGTTTGTATGAATAGAGAGACAGCTAATAATCACCTCGTACATGTCCTTATATAATCTATAGAGGAATAGCAGTAACACCTCTATCTGTGCTGGCAATGAGCCACGTTGCTGCCTGAACTCAATAATGAATTTTGTTTGTATTATCAAAGCAATCAATCTGAGAAAGCAAGGCAAATAAAGGCACATCTTGCCTTGCCTTGCCTGGCATTGTATCTTTTCTAAAAGTTGAATGGTCTCTTAAGATCAATGATGCCAGGATTTTCTGGAGGTATTGGGACCATCCCTCCCCCATTAACCAAAAGGATGACCAGGTTTTTACCAACCTCCTTTGCATCAATCACTGAAGCTTAATTAAATCCATCATACGAATTACTCTATCTGTGTGTCTTCAGGAATCAAATTATTGTTTAATAAAGACGCTAAATAACGCAGCCAGAAACTCAGATTTGGACAGGTAACACATAATGGTAGCCTCATAGTTATGATCCCAGTATCTGTTTGAGTCTATTTCTCTGCTTTCGATTGCGCAACAATCAAAATCTCTAGGGAAGGGCTGTAATCTGTAAGAACAAACTGTTTACGTGGAACAGCATGATTTAAACAATAATAAACTATTCCCAAATATCAGGTAGGTTCTCGGCAGCCATGCATCAGGTAGTTTTTTATCAGAACTAAACAGGAGCAGTTTTCAAAAAACATACTGCTGAAATGATCTCCTAATAATTGCAAAATAATATTAGGCACTGTTATTCAAGAAGCTATTGCAAAATAATCATTTATCTATAATGTCCTGACTATCTTAATAAATCAGCGTCAACACAGCTGAAGTCTTATTCTCAAATGTAAGTCTTATTCTCAAATGTACCTACCTGAGATAGTGCAATTAGATGTTTGAAATGTCTGAAAAGAATGATTACTTTCGTTCAGGTTAAGACTAACAGCAATTGCCCTTCTTCAATGGACTAATTTATTGATATTACCAACCTTATATAAATGACTCTGGATGACAACGCAACAATGTTCTATTGCTGTCAATTAGTAGAAATTGTGGGTTCACTGGAGTTCCATAGAGATACTACAAGATGCAGACTCACGACCTCTCATATGTCCTTAGCATGTCCAGTCACTTGTTTTAGGAAATAATTATGTTTTGTAAACATCTACTGAGGGAGTGATTGCTGCATCTGATTTTGTAAGATGTTTTAAAATAATTCTGCCCAACATCTGATGGCATTCATATTGTTCTCAATAATTACACACATTCATGATTTGATACCTGTAGCTAAAAAATGGAAAAAAAATACAAGCTGACAGCCTTAACTCTATGCCGGGTTTGCTAGGTGGCATTCTATGGTCCATCCTTAATTTTCTGTTGATCACTGGACATCTGTA
This sequence comes from Oryza brachyantha, assembly GCF_000231095.2. Taxonomy (NCBI): domain Eukaryota; kingdom Viridiplantae; phylum Streptophyta; class Magnoliopsida; order Poales; family Poaceae; genus Oryza; species Oryza brachyantha. The sequence goes on from NC_023170.2 coordinate 371,840, forward strand.
AGACCATATTATGAACTGTACGTCACAGTTAAGGAACTGTTAGCAGTGACATCTGTAAGATGTAAGATGGTTTCTTCAAAAGCATGCAATGAGTTCGATCTTCTCGTGTCCTGGTTTGCTTTAACTTCGTATTTTCGTTTGGGTGTCTTTTCGGTGTGTTTTACTGGTAGTATTATACTAACAATAGAACTAATCTCAACCATTGATTAAAAAGAATATTATTGTACTTTGTTAATTAATTGATTAGTAGTATTTTGTAATTTTGTTTTTTCGTAATAAAGATCACAATAAAAAGAATGATATTGCTTCTTCGAATTTCTACTGCACCTAATATTGTTGGTACTATAATTTAATTACAATCGTCCAATAAAATAGATTAATGGTGTCGATTAAATTCTACGGTCAATAGAATGCACCGGAGATGGACCTTGCTTCGGCAAAGTATGGCAATCCACCAACTAAACCTATTCCTAACAACTTATAATATTTTTATCTGCAGGATCTGAAGTGCTTCATATTTTCACTCATCAATCTCCACTTCAAGATCAAGCCCATTCAATCTTGAGCTCCTTTCGGTTTCTTAATTGTGTTAATGGTCACTTTTACGTATTATCACCCTGTGAGTTAACCCTGATGACTTTTGGGTGGTTAATTTGTGGACACTGAGGGTGGAATCTTCAGACTTTTGTTACCTGGGGTTATTGGTGGGTAGTGCAAACTTGGGTGCTCATTACTCAAGTAGTGACACTTATGCTTATGTATTTCCCCCCTAATCCTAGGGTTATCCCTGAAGTAGCATTACTGTTTACATCCTTTTGTTCGTTTGAGCTGAACCTCCAGCGCCTTCGTGTCAGTATCTATCACTAGTAATTTTTATCCATAAGATTCAACGGTGATTGTTTTAATCTGGCCCAACTGCACTGCTGAGAATGGGAGGTATTGTGGCACAAAGTTGGGTGCTTTCAAGATGGAAAGTGCACTTTCATACTCTACTACTATTTGTTGTATTGCACACTTGCTCTTGGGGATAATATCTGATCTCCCTCCCCACACTTGATCCACTAGTAAAATCATCTCTTCCTAAACAAGAGGAGACCCTACAGTCTGAAGAACCCTTTTTTTTTTTAATCAGTGCAAAGCAGAACAGTGCGATTAAAGGCTCAAACTGGGCCTATGAAGTTGTAATCTTTAATCTGATGCCCATTGTCTGCTTAATGGCATCTCAGGAGTAATGTTGGTTGGGTAGGCAGCCTTATTTCTTCTCTTTTTGGTAGCTTTGTAGATTCCTGTACCCTAGCTTACACAGGAGGAGAGCTTTACTCCATGATAATCCATAGGAACCTGGTGACTTTGATGCAAAGAGAGAGGGAGAGGAAAAAAAAAAGTAAGGATCATGTGTAAACACATAAACATGATTATGCTCTCTTCCATCATTTCTCATGGAGCATGCTACTGTTTGCTATCCATCTCTGCTCTTGAACAAAACAGTAACCATGCTGCAATGGTCACAGATACAGCTAACAGCAGTTAAAACTTAAAAGTTAAAGGCAAAATCATAGGAACTTGAAAAAAAAAAAGAGCATCACAAAAGAAGACAAGGAAAAGAAAGAAGAAGTTGACACTGTATTACCAAAAGGTGATCAGGCCAGACATTCATGGAGGGACAAAGGCAAGAACAGGATGATGAAATCTGGGGCTCAGGTGCACCCAGGAATACAATCAAGGGAAAACAAAGCCCAGGAAAACATGCAAACATGCCTGTTTTTTTTTCTAAGTATAACCCCACATGAACTGGTCAGGAGGACATGACCATGTTACCTGGGCAATTCATCAGCTAAAGCTTTACCCTTCTTTTCTTCAATTCCAATCTCACATAGCACAGGATGGTCCATGGCATGGACTCAGCCAAGCAACTGTTGATGAAAGAACACAATATGCCAATTATCTCAAAAGGATACAAGATGCCGAGGTAGGGCTTTCTTTCATGTGCTATACATGCATCATCTTTACTAACTTTATAACAACCTTAACTAGTACTAGTAGCATCATTTTTGGACCACTAAAGTTGTCTTCCAAACTTCCCCAAGTGAAATTGAAAAGGGGAACAAGGTAGTAATTCCTGTGTGATTGCATTACAAAACTAATTGCCTAAACATTGATAGAAAGCAAAGTTGGGTATATGCAGGGGATTACATCAAGCCACTTGAGCACTTCTCACTTTATGGGATTGTAAAAATTAATTAATACAGTTGTCAGGGGTTTAAACTGTTTGATTTCCAACATAAACACAAGAAAAAAAAGTGAGATGATGATCTTCGTTGAATAGTCCCACATTAGTTGTGGAGGGGCAATGAATCTAGGATATAAATGAAGGAGTCCCTCACCTTATTGGCTAGCTTTTGAAGTGAGAAAGACTCTTTCCGATCCTACAATCTTAATTCAACAAATATGAATAGTCACTATTATTAATTACTGAAACCAAAGTGAAGTACAAGTTGCAGCATGCTAAGCTTCTCCAGCTGCAGTAACTCCTCTATTCTTAATACTAATATAATAATACAATTAATACAACAAAATACCAAGTGGATCCTCCTCAGGTACACAGGGTGCATGATAATAAATAAGTAGAGCACACGGATGGAATTAATTAAACTAAATACATGTCATTACACGTATTTAGCACGAACTGTACGCAGCACTAGTAATATTGGAGTATACATATATTTATTTATACGATTAAATTAAATTAGCTGTTGTTGGATGGAGAGCTGAGGAGGGCGATGATGTCGAGCGCGACGGAGCAGAGCTTGCCGAGCGCGTCCTCCTTGGCGGCGAGCTCCGGCGGGTAGTCGTTGGGCCTCTGCCGCCGGAACAGCGCCTTGCACACCTGCGGGTACTCGGCGGCGGCGCTCACGTGGACGGACGCGAAGTCGTAGTCCTGCTGCGCGATCGACTCCTTGGCGGCGGCGAGCGCGTCGCGGGCGTCGCCGTACTTGGCGGCGCAGGTGCGGAGCAGCCCCTGGACGGTGCCGTCGGCGAGGGCCGCCGTGCCGGTCGAGTTGGCCAGCGCCGCGGCCGCCTGCGCGGCGCCGGACGCGTTGGCGGCGGCGACGGAGACAGCGATGGCGGACAGGCCGCGCACGTCGGCGGTGCTGCTCGACGGGTCGGCGGCGAGCGCCGCGACGCAGACGTCGTAGTAGGCGGTGGAGTTGCACGTGGCGCGCACCAGCGCCGCGGGCGGCGGAGACGCCGGCGACGGCGGCGGCGCGCGCTTGGCGTGGCCGCCGTGGCCGTGCTTGGAGGAGGGCCCTGAGCGGGAGCACAGAGCGGTGGGCATCATGACAAGCGCCAGGAGGAGGATCAGGGTCACCGCTGCTGGCGCCATTGATGCCATTGCAGTTCTTGATCCAGCTACTTCTTGTGGCTCTCTCTTTCTCTCGTGAATGAAGAGAGAGATTGATGGTGAGTGAAGTGATGAGCTTGATCTGGTTTTAGTTTGTTGGAGTGATGGATGGATGAGAAGGCAGGAAGCCATTGGGCATGTATATATAGAGCTGAGCTGAGCTGAGCCGAGCAATGGATCAGTGAAGTGGCTGAGAAATTTGACTAGCTGGTCAAGTGGAGAGGAGAGGATTAGCTACCTAATAATAAGCTACTATTCCACTACTAGTACTAAGCATGCATGCAATTATCGTCTTATATATCTTTTCGCTTCTATTTATATTTATAAGCTAAAATTTAATTTTTGATTTTAGTTTAGTTTTTTAACGTAGTTTATTTTTTAGTATTTGTTTTTAGATTGCTAATAACACGTATGTAAAAAGTTATTTACGAATTATTTTTTATTTGCAAATATATCATTACAACTATAACGATCCTGTATATCTTGTATTTATTTAACGGTTAGTGCGTTGTTAATTACTAGAAGCTAGCTACTCATAGGAATAGAATAGTAGATACAGCTTTAGTTTAGGCGAAATCAACTTACTTGGATACTCCATTATTTTTGTTGCTTCTCTCGATCTCTCCCGCGTACGTACGTTTTCCTTCCTCCTCCCTTCCTTCTGCTGCCTGCCGACTTAATTTTGGCAGATTCGATTAATTAATTAATTAGTTCGTCAATTTTCATCGTATGAATTTCAATTTATGAGTGTACGTTAACACTTACATTTCTTACAAATATACTGTACCTCCATGTATAATTGCCGCGCAGTGAATATATAAATTGTAGAGTTAATTAATTGGCTTCTATTTTGATTAAGAGATTCAGAACACTGTAAGTGCGCGCACCTTTCTTGCCTAGATAGCTTTCCTGTTTGTTTTCTTAACATTGATCGATTAGATCGCCTCATGTTTCTCGTGCGGATACATGTATTTTTTTTCTTTAAAAAACTAGTCTCTCTACGTCTACCAAATATATAGTCACTGATAGGATACTCGGGGTTTATGATTAATTACTTATAGTTGCTAAGGGCTAGCTGTGTTTAGCCGCCGGTGTCGTCACCTTTGGAGACCTGTTAGGAGCGTAGAGTGGTCTTTCCTCTTCCCTCTCCTAGTGTTGCGCTTTGTTCTTAGTCACGCGTATGGTTTAGTCGCTCTGTTTTTTTTCCCGGGTCTGAGCCTACAGTCTATCAGGTTTCTAGGCGTGTTATACCAAAACTCTTTTCTACTAATATATCGACGTATAAATCTTATGCGCGCTCGAGAACGATTGCTTGTAATCGACGCTTAGTTTCCAATGTGGATACATGTCTCCACTATTATCGTCTCTGCTTATAAAGAATTTTTGATACTTGTGTAGGAAAATAAGTTTTTCAGAGACACAGTGAAAGTCTTGATAAATACGTAACTCAGTGAGTTAATTAATTAGCAGGAGAGTACTACTATTTGTCTGTGCGTGAGATGTTGTCGGTTTTAGTTATGTAGTAATTAAATTACTTTTTTGGCATCTAACATAGCAAAAAAAATTCTGCCGAACTGGTCAATGCTAAGAAGTAATTAAGGACCTAATTAGTTATAGTCGCAGAACAGACGTTGACGAAATTTTAGTCAGTGTGTTGGCTGCTGTTTGCGACGGACGACCTAGCTGAGAATATGCAATAATAATATATATATAATCTTGCAGCAATCTGACAAGAAACACTCGTAGCTTTACAGCTCCAAAGAAGAAACAGCACCTAATTAATTGAGTTTGATCTCCTTAATTTAATCTTGTTTAATTCTTCGCCTGTCCATGCATTGACCGGCGCCGTGCTGACGCCTCCATGAAAGTATATGCACTGGCGACCGCGTGTATACGACGTGTGGAATGAACTAATAAAGCATGCATCATCAGCTAGCTAGTTAATTAGTCAGCAGAATTTAATTCAGAGCAAGCAGCTACTCTAGGGAGCTTAGCTTGCATTACATGGTTGCTTCCGACCCGCTTCACTGAATGGAGCACTAGCTAAACAAGTGTTTGACTACTGCTAGCTGCTTGATTATTCCATCAGTTGTTGCTTCCTTCTATTGCAATTTAATATTTGCAAGTGGTCTCTGTCTGTATAGCTATTCAGAAGGAAAGGAGGAAGGCAGCTTGAGGCTTCAGATAGTGGAATCCGATCCGACAAAACGCGTCCTGTTGCCGGACAAGACCTGCCTGCTGCTAACTCTGAATTTCTGAACGAGTTGTTGCTGCTGCTGCAAGTCCATGTGTGTCTGGCAAATTCCGGTAGCTCTCCTCAAGCATGCAACGGCGACGGATCCCCATTATATATCTAAAAGAAATCAACAACGACTTCTGAATTTCTGTCAACCAGCAGCTGTTTGTGCACATACATATCATATGCTAGAACAAGGACCACCAAAATCGATGCCTCTGTGGCTTCTCCTTCGTCGCTCCATCGCCGTCGTCTTCGACAGTAACAGTAGCATCATCATCATGGTGTCCTACAACCATTCTGACTTTTATTAGCTTTGCATAAAGAAAGACAGAAACAAAGAAAGAAGGAAAACGATGTCTAAAAGCTAGCGAGCACAAATGACCATGATTTATCAAAATTTCCGGCAGAGATGAGTCGATTTGTTGGGTACATTTCCTCGATCAGACCAGGGATAGGCCGCAAGAAACGAATTGAAATCTCTGGAGCTGACTGACGTACGTGCGTGCATATGCATGTGCTAAGAAAGCTAAGCTAGCTAAATGACTGATTAATTAGTCGATCTGATGCTTAAACTATTAGGTTAGGCGCCACTTAGCAGCATCAACAACTTCTCGATCGAACACTTTTGACTCCATATATATCGATCGATTAAATACGTAGATGCCTAGCTGTACGTGCTCTCTATGATCGATCTTTTAGTTTGCTTTCCAACTGCAGATAGACAGAAGGATTGAGATGCATGCGTGGAGATGCTACTAAGTACGTCGATTCGTTCAACCAACGGCTGTATCTGTTCATCAAAACATGCAGCAGCAGCTGGAATCGATCCATGGCCTGATCAATGATCAATCGCACGTTCGATCCATCGTGTACGAACGCTATTGTTTTGTCTGAACTAACTAATAATTAATCAAAATCGAAGGAATTCAGTGACTAGTTAATCGAGAAAAGAATGTAAGCTTGTTTTCTATTCAGAGCTGCCTAAAGGCTAGTTGCAGGTGAGAGTAGCTTCATGGAGGGCTGAATTAACATATCGATCAACGTGTACATTAATTTATCACACAATCTTGGTCTTCGTAGTGTTAATGTTTCGGCTATTAATAAGTGCTCTCCGTGGTGTTAATGTTTCGACTTAGGTTTTCAACCTATTATGGATATAGTAGTGATGTTATATATTAATTATCATACGTGGCATTGTATATTAACTTAAGAAAAACATAGTCGATATTTCTTCGTTCGTGTACTACTCACACATGTGCTCCCAAGCTACATGATATTTTTTAGAAAAAAAACTCTTTTCATTGATTGCATACAACAAATACAAAACATAAAAAATATATTAAATATGGTACAGACAACTAAATAGATAATTTATTGTATATCTTATCTGTTTAGCTATCTGTATTATTATGTTAAATAGACAATACTGGTCTACATCGCTGTAGGTGCCCCGTTTTTATGGCTGTTTCTTTCGATCCAAATGGTGTCAAAGCCTATCATTCGGGGACTGATGCTCAGGCGCTCAGCCACTGGCACTGAGACCCTAGAATTGGTGCGACTTCAGTCTCCAGGCAACCGATGATGAGGTGATTTATTGTCTCATCCGGGTGATAGCGTAGGACGCACTAATCTAGATGCAAAAAGACCTTGTCTAAGTCTTTCCATGGTCCAACATCTGTTAGTGGGCAACCAGCCATAAGAAGTACACGTGGGGTGATATTTCATCACATATAAAATAGATGTTTCATTGTCCAGTCAAAAGTATTTCAACTATAAAAATAATAAAACACAATTAAATCACACTTTGAAATATTTTTGTTTGATGATATGAAAGATTTAGTTTCCAGAGATGAAACATCGAATCTAGTTAAACCAGGAATTGAATCATTTGGCTTTCACCTATGATAAATCGTTCCCTAACCGATTGAAATATCAATATATTTGTATGAATTTAAAGACAAAGCTATGAAACAATGCCAAAAAACCCCGTACAATATTTTGAAATAACCTAGTGAAACATTAAAATGCTTATCAAAACATTTGTATGAATCACTAAAAAATCCCTTGCAAAAAAACACTAGAATATAATAGTTTTATAAGAACCTAACCATATAAGATTTTGTTGTAAAGAATTAATAATAACAAACATGAAAACACGATAATATAATTGGATCAGGATACATACATAGTTTATTAGAAAATTATGTTTAAAAATTTACTGATATGTTGTGTATGGTTGCTAGAGCAGAGAAGCGTAAGGGTGTAGCCTATGCATGCACTTCACACTTATCAACGTGTACAGGATTGGCGACATGGAGAGTAGGACTTTTGTGTGAAAGCATTCTGGGCGTCACAGTTCTTTCAACAACACTGCATATGCTGCCTTAATGGGATGTTGCCTTGACCCTCGAAAATAAACGTTTCATACCTTTAACTACTTATATAATCCCTACATCACATAACGTTTATGGTTTGTTCTAAGTTTTTCTTTTACAAATTTATTAAAAAACCCCCAAAAAATAAATTTTCAGAACAAAACAATATATGCTATAAAATATATTTAACAGTGGATTCAGTGAACCTAATTGATGTATTAGGTGTTGCTATATATGTTTTTCTTTTTATAAATTTGGTCAGTACCTAAGTAAGTTTAATTTAGAATAAACTGAAAGCGTGTTATATGAGATCGAGGGGGTAATTAAATCACAGATAATCTGCACGTGTGATCGATGTTAATGATTAAACTAGTGAGTGGATGTGTGAGTATGTACTGACGAGTTAATGCAGCCGCGTTTTGCACTGAAGATTTCTTTTATTAATCGATCGTTAACTCATAGCATCTGTTTTATTTCCAGGTGATCACCTATATAGATTTCCATAATAATGTGCGATATATAGATGCTATGGTTATTAGTGGGTGCATTTTGGAGCCGCTTGAAGTGTGTTGTTATCCATTGTTCCCCCACTTAATTTCACTTTGCCTCACTTTCTGCCTATTTTATTACGCTTTTTCTTCATCCTACTGTTGTAGACCAAATATATACATTAGCCGCTATCTTAGCCATTTTCCAGCGTGCAAAGATTTGCAGGTCTTAATGCATGCATAAAGATTATCTCTCTCATCTTTTCGCCTTTGCTTATGCTTATAAACTAAAATTTTGATTGTTCAAACTTACGTTTAGATTTGATTTTAAAGTTTTTTTATCATATTTTATTTTATAGCCTTTGCTTGTAAACCGTTAAGAATATATATATATAAATTTTATTTGTAAAATAGTTTTTCGTTTACAAATATACCCTTTGTTTTTCTAAAAAAATCGAAAGATGGCAGCCTAATTAACCTGATATCACAATGTTACAAGTGCTATTGATCATTATCCAAAACATCTCACTACACAGGATTAAGCCAATATACGAATAACAGCAACATTATTACACCTTATCCTATAATCAGCCCACTTGCAGGCACCACTATGGGTCCTCTAGCTGTAGCCGATATCACGAGCCACTATCTAAAAATCCATCTATACTCTACTAGTGCCTGCACATTTCATAATCTTCTCACAAATGTACTATATTTTTTTAAGACAAAAGAATCTAACCTAGCATAACATCTGTCTCCCATTTATTTCTTTTTAGATGGATGTATATCTACCACTGTCTGCACATTTGATCGTAATATCTCGAAAAGTATTTTTTAGGAACAAAAAAAACAATTATGTCTAAATTAAATGTTACCGGTCTCGTGGACCGAGCGTAGCTGGGTTGGTTAGAGGTTGGCTGTGTTCTTATAAAATGTATTTTTATGTAAAGTTTATGTGTATAATTTTTTTCTATGTACAAAGTTGAAGACATTTATTTTTTATGTATAGAGTTTGTTTGTATAAAGATTGCATATTTTATATACAAAGTTTAAATTTTATATGTAGAAAGATGTTATTTTTCATGTACAAAGTTTATATGCATAAATATTTTAGTTTTCATGTATCAAGTTTGTGTGACTACAATTTTCCTACAGTAATATAAAGTTATTGTGGACTACGTTAATTGTAGTTACAAAGCTTTTTAAATGCACGAACAATAACTAATAATACTACATTTTCAACCCCCCAAACCTATTATTTTAATCTTGTTTTTGGATGATGCTTCGTGGGTTGATTTTGGGCCGTATATAGCAAAGCCCATAATTTGTGGGCCGTATTTTGGGCCGATATAGCAAAGCCCATAATTGGCTCCCTCCACCTCCACCGACCTGGCCATCGTCTTCTTCAGTCGACGCGCGCGCGCGCCCATTCCCCCTCCCATTTCCCGCCTTCCCCAAAATCTCCCAAACCCTAGTCGACTCCGGAGGCGGAGGCGGAGCCGGAGTTGAGATGCGGGGCGGGACGGTGCAGATCAACTGGCACGACCAGCAGCCGGTGCTCACCCTCGACTTCCACCCCGTCTCCCGCCGCCTCGCTACCGGCGGCAGCGACCACGATATCAAGGTTTGTGCTTTCCCCCCTCTCTTTCCATGTCCTCCCTTCACCCCTGCCGATGCGTCCGGAGGCCTCTCGATTTGGTGCTGATGCTTCAGATTCTTCTGGTCCGGTTTGTGTGTTTCTGCTCCTATTCCCAAAAAAAAACAGTTCATTTTTTTGCTTTTCCGGAGGGGAGGGCGATGGATTTGTGCGTTTTGAGATCTCGATTTCTCGTTTTGGTTTCGATGGTTTGCTGTTTTTCGCTGGCATTTCATCATCATCGACTATTGGCTTGCAGATCTGGGTGATAGCGTCGGATGATTCGAACAAGAAGCTCCCTACTGCCACCTACCACAGCAGCCTCTCCTCCCACAGCTCCGCGGTGAACGTTCTTCGCTTCTCGCCTTCTGGTAAGCGCCAGCACAGCTCGAAATCTATTCTATGATAGACTTTAACACTGTCAAATGCTATCTATATGTTGAGAGTTTATACATACCTAACCATGCACATCTTTCTATGTTATGATATAGTTTAGCACTGCCAAATTTGTGAAAGAAATACTCAAAATACAGAGATCATTTCTTTGTTTAATACGTAATGATATGTTGAGCATTTTGACACACCTAACTAAGAACATCTTTCCATTTGGTTGTTTGCAGGTGAAAATCTAGCGTCCGGTGCCGATGGTACGTTTAGTTTGCTAGTTAGTATCTAAATCATTTTTAAAATCATACCGAAAGCAGGAACACTGAATTCAATTAAGGAAATGATTTAGTAGTACTACCACAGTGTTTGAATGTCACTAAACTAACCGATAGAAAAGGCTAACCGTGCTAAACTATCATGGCCCGCAAAACCTTCTTAATTTTATATAGAAAATCAAGTAGATTTGTTGTGTCCTGGCTATGAACTTTGGCTACTATGTAATTGACAGGTGGTGGTATTATCCTCTGGAAGTTGCATTCCACCGAGGATGGCGAGGCTTGGAAAGTACACAAGACATTATTGTAAGATCTACCTCTGGAAAATGGAATTATTTGAAACAGCACATAAATTGTTGACACTTGCTTAGTTTTAATCTCATGTCTTATTGTATAGGTTCCATCACAAGGATGTTCTTGACCTGCAATGGTCCCAAGATGGTGCATTCCTTGTTTCTGCTTCGGTTGATAACAGTTGCATTATATGGGACGCTATTAAAGGTAACCCTTAAAACACTGATCCTACATATGCAGCCATGTTCCTCCCTATGTGGTTTATATGCAATGCATTTCTCAGGTTCAGTGCAACAAAAGTTGGAGGGTCATTTGCATTATGTTCAAGGTGTGGCGTGGGATCCTCTGGGTCAATATGTTGCTTCACTGAGCTCTGACAGAACCTGTAGAATATATGCAAATAAGCCCCAAGGCAAGTCAAAGAACGTAGAGAAGATGAACTTTGTTTGCCAGCATACGCTGGTGAAGGCAGAACATCAAAGTCCTGATGAGTCCAAGGTCTGTTTAATCTACTCTAACTGTGGCATTCTTTCCATTATGCATTGTTTGAAATTAGCTAACCTTTATCTTGCAGCCACCAACTAGAGTTCATTTGTTTCATGACGAAACATTACCATCTTTCTTCCGAAGATTAGCGTGGTCGCCTGATGGATCTTTTCTGGTATTGCCAGCAGGTATAGAAATTTTCTACTAGTGCTAGACTTCTATTTTGCAATAGCTAGTGCTCTCTTATTTCTATTACTCCGTACATGAAATAGATTGCTATAAAGTGCAACATTTATATGCTCTTTCTGCATGTAATGTTTATCTGAAGTCAGTCTCTGTCATCGTTACTCACTCTTATCCCATTAACAGATCTGTTTCCCTAATTCACCTTTTATTGACCAGGTTTATGCAAATATTCTTCTGAAGTGATCAATACTGCTTATATTATGTCAAGGAGAGACCTATCAAGGTAGCAGTGCATTTAATGCTTGCAATAACAATTACCTTGCTTTATAAAAGAATGGCTCCATCCCAAAGATAATATGAAAACGAAGCATCAGATAATATTTGAATCACTCTTTTTACATTTCAACCATCATTAGAGGCAACACTTGAAGTTTTTCGGATGTTTCGCAATTTAGAAACTCGAGGTATTCTCTGAAAGTTAAATCAGAGAACTTCAGCCAGAAGATACTTGTAAGAGCTAACCTAAGCTCTAACCTTCTTCAAAACACATGTAGACACAACAAACTTTATTGCTACTTTTATTTTTATAAGAGGGTACTATAGAAAAACCATGGCACAAGAAGCAGGAACCAGCAACCTCAGTGGTTCAGTTTGCTTCGAGGACCATTCACACAATTAGACTGTGAAACATGGGTGAACCGAATGGTTCCTTGTGAAACCGGTGAAACAGGATATCCTAAGCTGGGCCGCTGTTGCGCAGCAGCAGAAGATATTGGTCGCTAAAGGCCCAAATGGTTGAACTCTTGTTTTAACGCCCATTTGCTTCAGTTGTACATGAAAAATGGCTGGAGTGCGTGATCGTCTGTGGCTGGCAGGGGCGAAATCTCTGTTCAGTGACCATCCACATAGATAGGTTATTCTGTCAGAATAGGAATATTAAGCATAATTTAGAATCGTTTTGCTGCAGTTTAACATGGCCCACCTGACTGGTAAACTGCAAACTCGAGCATTCAATGGCCAGTCCAACATTTTTCTACTATAATAAATACATGCTTTTTCCTGCACTGTTCCACAGGAACTTAGGATATTTGTTTTATGCCTCTTTATTTTCAGCATTGCCTTAGCTATATGTTAGACATAACATATTCTAAAAAAATGTCAATCAAAGGGGAAGGACGTCCCCCTAGCTTTAAGGATCAACGAGACCTTGCACAGGGAGGTAGGCACAAATGCTGCACCAGGATTCGAGCCCTGGGTGGGTGGCACCTCTACTGGGTGCTCTACCACTGAGCTACATGTTTATCTGCAGAAATCATATATTCTTCAGAATATAACTTGTAGTACCATATATATATTATGCGGTTATTTTAGGATACCAACCTTGTTTTGGTGCTACAGGCCTGCAATACAACTCCCTGGTGCAAGTAAAGCAATAGTGGCAGTGCGCTTTTGCCCTGTTCTCTTTAGGCTGCGTGGTTCTCAATCAGGTAGCTCATTTTCTTTTCAGCTTTGCCTCACTTCAAACTTCTCACGGTTTACTCTTTACCGATCTCTTAAAATGATGCCAAACTATTGAACTGTTGCAGATGGTTTCTTCAAGCTTCCTTACAGAGTTATTTTTGCTGTTGCTACTTTGAACTCCCTGTATGTTTATGACACTGAGAGTGTTGCTCCTATACTAATACATGCTGGTCTTCACTATGCTGCCATTACTGATATTGCATGGTGAGTACTGGAAGTCTGGAACTAAAATTTCACCTTTTCTGCTTAAACAATAAATTCACTTTTTCATTTTTTTTAGGTCTTCTGATGCCAAGAACCTGGCAGTGTCATCACGAGATTGTTTCTGTACTATCATTGAGTTTGAGAAGGAGGAATTGGGGCAGCCCTATAGTCTCTCTGGTATCTCTTTTTATTCTCATTTTTCTTTTGTTGTGTGTAACATACATGTTAGTTTCCAAAAAACTGAATCAAGATAATACTAAGTTGAAGGAGGCTGCATGCTATTGCTAAGTACTATCAAATAATATTGGTGCCTGTGTTGTCTGGAGCAGATGGATGGTTTTCCAATTTGTTTTTCTTACCATGTTTTGTGAAGATGCTCTATGCCAGTCAGCATATAAATTGTTTTCATTATATATCTTAAATGGACTCGCCTGTTAATATCAAATTGATATTTGGTACTATGTTCACCTCATGAAATATTGTTAATATCTTTAGTCAGGCTATTAGAGCAGACTTCTTTACGAGCCTGGCCACTATTTTCACCATTCTGCCGTTGACTTCTAGTGGCATTTTCAATTGCTGTGATGCAACCTCCTGGGTTTCTTTGTTTTCTGATGTAACTCAAAGCAAGCAATGCGTTGCTAAGTAGGATGATCTCTTTGAATGCATTAGGATATGATAGTTTTCTGTTCCTGGTACTAATTCAAAGCTACAATTGTAGTATGCATACCGAATCTTGAACCTGCATATTAGATCAATTGCCTGTATTGTCCTGCTCCTTTCAGATATATGCTTTTTCAAGACATTTTTTTTTTCAATTAATAGCCGAAGGCTGTTTGCCAGCTATCACCATTTTTTTTTCTATTTTATTGTTTTATTACATGACACAGCTTTAACATGGTTCAATTCTTGAAATCTCTAGGAACAAAGGAACTTGCTGAAAGGAATGCTAATTGTGAGAACACGAAGCAATTAAAGGTGGACAGTATGGAAGTTGATGCTGGTGCCAGCAAAGCTAAGGCGGAAGCCAGTTCTGCCGCAGCCGTTGAAGTGACACCACCACCAGTGGTGGCCCAGAACAATATATTGAGTAAGCCTAAGAGTATTAAGAAATTAGTTACTCCTGGCCTCCTGCATTAATTTTGACATCTGCAGTGATCCACAAGTAGTGAAAGGTGCTTTTAAGTCACTCAGTAGATAAATTTAGTTTTTGGCATAATCTGCTTCTTGGATGTGCTCGCAATCTTTGTTTACTTACAGCATACAATTTCCTCAAGACATTTCCCTTACATGGTTTATTATTCGGAAACTCCCAGTGACAAAGAACTCTGCTGAAGGAAATGTGACATGTGAAAACAAGGTGGACGGCATGGAAGTTGATGTTGCCGCAAGCGAAGCTAAAACGGAGGCCACTCCTGTGGTTGTACAAGTGACAACGCCACCAGTATCGACCAAGAACAGTGCATCAAGTAAGCCTACTAAGAAGCGAATTACTCCTATTGCAATTAACTAAATAATTCAAGTAGTTAGGACCTAGAATTATGAAATCTGCTGTAGTGATAGCAAGTACAAGAATCTACACTTAGGCCACCCTGTAAAGAAACTTATTTTGCAACCTGTGTTCAACTTCTGGCCTACCCCCCAGAAATTCCGGTTATGCTAATAGCACATAGTGAAGCATTTATATGAACAGAAATCTTGTGTCAGTGAGTACATTTGGTTATGACTTGACTTGCAGCCGCCAGATGCCTATTTGACAGTCGTTTCTTTTTACCAATTCCATTAAAGAATTCCATTTCATTTACATATGCTGATAGCAATAGTTACACTTTCCATTCAACCAAATGGTGTCTCTGACTCCCTTATTTCGTTCACACCAAAGAACATACAATCTTATCAAAATAATCAAATAACACAAGTGTAGGTATACCGTTACTGTCTCAGCTGAAGGCTCTTTCCGTAGAGCTGTAGTAACACTTGGGCATGCAGAGATTGCAGACTGTGGGGCATCTCATGTTAGCTTGTCAGGTCAGGTCTTGATGATGCGAGTATTTGATCTTTCAGCTCCTTTTTCCTTCCTGCCTGCCTCTTCAAACCTGATATCTTCATCTTCTGAAAGGATCTCAATCTTCTGGCCGTGAGGCCCTGCCACTATCTTCTCGTCGGCATGGATGTGCTCCGTGACATTGATGACCTCTGCCTTGTGCTCTGTTCTGCCTTCCTGCTTCCTGTGCCATGACCAAGGGGCATGATGGCTCCCTGCTCCGGCGGCGCTTGACGCCTCGCCGGCGACCTCCTGGAATTTGAGGTCCTCGTCGACTGACAGCACGGTGGCCTTGGCACCGTCGGGGCCTGTCGCTGTTGCCTTGTTGACATGGACATGGCCGCTCAAGTTGTGGATCTCCGCTTTCCTCTCCGTCTTCCTCCCCCTCTTCTTGTGCCAGCAGAAGAGTGCGAGACATGCTAGTAACAGGAGGCCACCGAATGAGATGAAGACGACGATGATGACAATGTGGTGTGGCGGGCCAGGTGGCGGCGGCACGGGTGTGGGCGGGCTGATGTGAGGAGGTGGCGGGGCCAGTGGGCGAGGCGGCGGCGGCGCGTGGGGGTGAGGAGTTGGTGGTGGTGGCGGTCGGATGGGTGGTGATGGTGGGGGTGGAGCGCGCCGAGGTGATGGTGGGGGTGTCGCCGGTGGGGGTGGGGCACGGCGGGGAGGTGGCGGTGGTAGCGTGGGTGGTGGTGGAGCACGACGAGGAGGTGGCGGTGGTAGTGTGGGTGGTGGTGGAGCACGGCGGGGTGGCGGTGGGGCTTGGGCAGGTGGTGGTGGAGCGCGGCTTGGAGGCGGTGGGGGACGGATTGGTGGTGAAGGTGGTGGCGGAGCGCGGCCTGGAGGTGGTGGGGGTCGGATGGGAGGGGAAGGTGGTGGTGGGAAGCGTTGCGGAGGTGGTGGGGCTTGAGGGCGCGGTGGCATTGATGACGGTTTTGGGGCATAGGGGTTTAGGGGAGCATAAGGGTTAGGGTTAGGAGGATTGAAGGGGAATGGGAAGCCAAAGCCCGGAGAACCAGGGTTGAAAGCCATTGCTGCTGCTGCTGCTGCTGTAGTGAGAGGAGTGAAGAGCTGTGGTGGTGAGCATGCAGGACTATGGTGGTGTTATATATATATGGTATGGAAGGAAGGTTGCGTTTGTAAGGGAAGCAAGTGATGGAGTTGGCTCATATGCTACGGTTTGGTCTTGTCTGGAGCTTGGGGAAGAAGAGCTCCATGTTGCTTCCAATCAATGTGTTCCTTGGCATCAAAGCCCTTGCTAGCTAGCTACTCCCATTTCTCTTGCTCTTTTGTGTTACTTGGGATGGATGCATTGCCAACAATGCCCGCCAGCTCTTCTTCTGTTGCAGATGGATGCCATGCATCTCCTGTAGCAGTATTAGCTTAGCTGCGACAGGTAGCTAGTACTGGCTTGTAAGCGATCGATCGAGTAGCCTGGTGAGCAGCTGCATCCACACTTGGTGTTTCTTTTCTTTCTTTTTGTGTGTTGCAAGGCCATTCTCTGGCTAATAGCTCTCCTGTGTGTGTGTCACTAATCTCGGTGAAAAATCCCATGGATGGATCCAATCTCTAGAAAGATTTCATTAATCATTTGCACCAACTTTTTTCTGAGCAACCATTTACACTAACTTGATGTATGTTTACACTAGACACATGTATAATAAGAAGATGAATCAATCGAGAGAGGATCCATCTCCAACGTAGGAGTAGCTCGTAAGATAAGCAAGTGCACGCACGCTAACTTGCGAACAACATACATGCTGGACCTCCTCCATCCATCTCCGTCTCTCCCACTTTTTTTTTTTGTCCTTTTCATCTATTACTATGGCCGTGGTTTTCTGGCTGATGAAAGATTATTTAATTTTTAATAACTATTTAATTATATAAACGGAAAAAAAATTAACAATCTACTCTACAAGACGATGGGTTTATATATATATATATATTAAAAAATACATCATTTAATAGCTTGAGAAATACATGTACAAAAGCCGAGTAATAATCTGGTACAAAAGAACATAATGTAGGGATAACCAAACCAATCGATTCTCATGAAACTGAACTGGCTTGTTTTTGTAAAATCGGCTATTGGTAGTTTACAAAAAACTGGTCGGTTTTAGCTGTTTTTTTATACAAAGTTGACCGAAACCTTTTTGCTCGGTATTTATTTTGGGGGAAAGAGGTTTTCACTCAAAAAAGTGAAAAGGTAAACCCTAACAATCGAACAATTTTGTCTGGCCGGCCCGGCCCGGCCCGACCCAACCAAAGAGGCCTATTATGAAAGGGCCGAGGCCGGAAAATGAGACAGATCCAACTACCCTCAACCGCGATTATCATCTCTGAATGTTTCGCTATTTTCGATTTAATGTTTCTGATCTTCAATACATACTATCATTGCATTCTCTAGCTACAGCTCTTCAAATCTAGCGATCACCTCTGCACAAAGAGAGATAGATACTCAGCAAATCGTATTATAGGAAAAAGGAAAAAAACACACACAGTCTAGATTTATTAGTGTCAATATGAATCTAAACAAGACTAGAAAATCTTAAATTATGAAACGGAGGGAGTAGTCAACAGTAAAAAATAAACCATGGAAAATCAACTATTTAAAATTTAAATTTGGCAGCTCAAACGTCGATTAGCCAAAAATAAAAGGAATGCCAAAAAAGGTATAAATTCCACATGACCAACGGGAACACCCCTGACTAAGACTGATCCCTTTATCCAAAAAAATATATAGTCACTCCTATCTTTTAGCTATGTATCCGGAGTTCTGGACCATATATAGCAAGAAAAGAAATTGTCATACACTACTAGTACATATATATTGCCAGTTGTGTGGTGCAGCACAGTGCTAGGAAAGGAGAAATATTAATTGAATGGCCTATGAGTGTATATAAATACATATGGATTGATTGGTACAAATTAAGCGGCAGGCATGTACATTGTTCTTCTTCAGCTAGCTTCATGTGTGGCAGCACTACTGTGGAGCACTTTCCAAGCTCACTATCTACAGTCGACTGATTGAACAACGGTATGCTATGTATGTACCTTGTTCTATCAATGCAAAAGCAGGCATGCATTTTTGGACTCTCCCAAAGTTAAGGCCACAAAAGGTACATGTACACTTCTCTCTCAACTTGGCTACATACATGGATGCATAGTCCTATATATATTCTATGTATATATGGGCACAGTGGTATGGGCTGATGCAGGAAATTATGCCAATCTACCGGTCTAGGAAAAGTGAGAGAGCACATCCAGAAAATGTGTGAGAGAGAATACGTAGTTAGGCCATGTTTGATGAGCTTTTGGTAGCACACCCAGCTTCCTCAAACAGTCAATATATATTCTCGCTCCGTTTTAAAATATAGAAACATAGTATTAGATGACATCCAGTATATTTTATAATATTATATTTAGATTCATAGTACTATTATATATACGTCACATCCAATCATTTTTGTAGTTCTATATATTGGCACAGATTGGGAGAGAGAGAGTACATTCCAAAAATTAGTAACTACAAAATGTTCATCTCCAATCAACAAATAGCAAGAAATTAGAAAACCCATTTTTTAGATTTTCACTATAGGCATGCTATTTCTCAAAATATATGTTTATATATACTAATAAAAAATTACACGATGATTATATTTTAGAGTGGGTACCTAGCTAGCAAAGCTTGTGATCGAGTACACTATGAATATTGAAATGGAATGATCGGTTGCTAGCGGTGGCAGCCGGCCTGCAGGGAAATTAAGTGCTCAGTGCCATTGCCACATCATGCAGATATATAGGTGTATAGACCCCATTTTTTTTATTGTGCTTATTCTTATAATCTAAAATTTAAATTTTTAACCCTAAATTTGGATTTTGTTTAGGGGTTCACCAAAGTTTATTTTTTAGTCTTGACTTTTCAATCGCTAAAAATACATATATAACAATTCACAAATCATTTTTTATTTGCAAATATGCCGTTTGGCTTTTTCCAAGAAAAACAAAACAATCACCTCATATATATATATATATATATATATATATATATATATATATATATATATATATATATATATTCTCTTGTTAGTTGCTCGATCTCTTGCCTTCCTTTTCTGCCCAAACCATGCGTGCCACGCTATATATAGCTGCTACTACCACACATCGGCCTTCTCTTCCGGGAGCATCGTATTGCCCTTTAATTTGCTAGCTTAATTTACAGGTTTCACTGCATAAACCAATTGATCATTTTTTTTCTTCTCTAGCTTCCTCCTTGCTATATAACTATAGTACTGTGTACTCCCTTCGTTAATTTTTTTTAATTATAGCTATATATGAATATAAACAAGTGTAAGGTTCTAACGATAAACTTATGCTCCCAACGACATTTATATCATGTATTAATGCTATATGGATCACAGGAAGGATGAACACATCTTATATATATGTATAATGGCTGGATTAAATTGCATTATCGTAAATAAAAAAAACTGGAGGAGTCAACATAAAGCATAGGAGGTTTATCACCAACATGTCTACTTCAATTAACATTATGAAAAGAAAGGTTAGTTCAATTAATTAATTAATACTACTACTATATATCATATATACATGTTTCTCATGCATAAAGTCAGATAGATCAGGAGCATATTTTACATGTATGTATATGCATGGCTGGTACGGTGTAATGTAGACACAGATCGAGAGCCGAATTGAAACTGGACGATCGGAGGCAGGGCAGGGCAGGACATGGCGACATTAATTAATTAATGGATGAGAGCTATATCGCTAGAATATCCAATAAAGTACGTGCTCTGCATGCTGACCTCCATCGATATATCCATGATGGATGCATTGCAGCCGTATATATATATATGTCTGCTCGCTCGCCCCATACACCTACCTTACGTACGTACATATATCACCACTGTCGTTTATATATGTCCACGAGATATCGTCCAACACCATATATATTTATATATAGGGTTAATTAGATCTATGCCATCATAAATTTGCTAGTTTTAAAATATATCATTATAATTTGACTAATTGTAAGGATGCTATTATAATTTCAGAACTATTAGAAATAAGCCATTCCATATCCTTTCGGTGTATTTTTTTTAAAAAATAAGACCATATTACCCATGTGCTGTTTACTACGTCATTAGCATGTGCAAAGGGCAATTTGGTCTAAAAATAATATATCTAAAATAGTTTTAAAATTATAGTGACGTCTTTACAATTAGTCAAATTGTAATGTTATATTTCAAAACTGGCAAATTTATAATTGCAGGATCTAATTAACCCTTATATATATGTCTCAGGTGTACATCTTATATACATGTCGAAGTAAAATTTAAACATAGCTAAAACATTTTACATTATGAACTGGAGAGAGTATATATATGATAGATCTCGATCACTACACTCTTAAAGTCTATAAATTAATTAAATAATCCTTCAGAATGAAGGGTGTACAAAGATACACGCGCCGCAGCGAGGAAAATACGCAGTACGTGGTATTATATACTTATACGGATGCTGCATGCGCGCGCGTGACACAGACAGGACCACACACACACATGCATATATATTCTTACGTTACGTATAAACATACACATGAGTGGGTGATCGACGCCCATGCCTAGCATTCAAAGTTTTTTTACTGAGAAAGTGAACTAATTTTTATTTGTTATGAACTTAAATCTCGTTTATGCGTTGCAATATAATTTTATTTAAAAAAATCATTAGCATGTTATTAAAATAGAGTTAATAAAAGTTGTTTGATATATACGTCCTCAGTTATTTTTCCTTTTGAAAAATAGGAGGGAGTTGGTGGTAGGATAGATGACAGATTCAACGCCAACCACCATCACTAGTCCTCTTTATAGGAGTATAGATACTCTTTTTGATGAACTAAGTCTAGCTAGTTAGGTTTTATGTGTTACTATCCTAGATTCTTACATCTGTAACAAATCATCTGTAACAAATCAAAGAAAACCATTACAGATAATCGAAGCTGTAATAGGTGAGCTTGGCAACCATTAGAGATAACCAAAGTGGGTAACACCCTTAACTGATATGCACATCATATAAAAACAGCTCATAAGGAGTCATGATAGATGCTCATCTAGTTATCCGTAATGGCTCCCTACCCATTTTCGTCTTTGATGCTTTCTCTTTCTCACCAACCCCATCATGATAGATGCTCATCTAGTTATTCATAACGGCTTCCTACCATTTTCGTCGTTGATGCTTCCCCTTTCTCACCAACCCCGTCACCGATACTTTCATTGTCCCCTCCTTCAAGAGCCCTGCCATCGGCCGCCTAAACATTTTCGACAATGTGGCGTGGGTGTACGAGCAGGTGCGACTTCAACGATGATAAGATGTGGCATGTTGATTGTGCCACAAGGATAAGCACACGTTTTCTACACAAATATAGAAAGTAAATGTGGAGAGTCTGTTAAAGATGTTGGAGTTTTCAAATTTTGGATAGTGGCAACTAGACATTAGTCATGCTCTTGAAGATACTCTTATCTACTCGTATCCCCGGGTACGGGTCCATATTTAGGTGTTTAATTATTTGAATCCATAGGGTGTAGATGAGCTTGTTGGAAAAAGTTTTAGTAGTTTGTGTTGATTTCTGTAACTTTGCAACACCGCATGTCGTTACAAAATTCTTTTCATGTTGGAAAACTGAGCGTAAACGACTGTTCAAGTTTGCAAGACAACAACAGCTAGGAACAGCGAGCACATCAACGACACCGTTAATGTAACGATGGGCAAATTAAAGAGCCGTGTTATATATACTCATTTATGACGGGTCGTCATTTCGATCCTTTACAGATGATTTAGTATTGTTACACGAGCCTTTATTTAGTTTTTAGCAAATTACACCTGGTCCATATTTTATCAATCAAGTTTATTTCATTTTGAACGACCCTTAAACCTGTCTTTTAATTTAGTATTGTTGCGGTTTGGACTATCCCAAACTATTTTTTCAATAGACATCAATAACTCAAACACATCGTCTTTCATACACCACAACCTTAAATCTATATGCACTTCACATATTTATTAAAGAAAGGTTAGAGAAGGCGTACGTTCAAGGTGGTCCAATCTACAACAATTATAAATTTAAAGTTGGTTTAAAGTGAAACATGGTAAGAAAAGGTCGCATAAAAGTGCAAAGTGATGTCTCAATTGATGACAAGACAACTAAGACGACTTCATCGATCTTATCTACATCTTTTCGTTTTAACTTATACTTATAAGCCAAAATTTCAATTTCAACTTTAAATTTAGAGTTGACTTTAGGGGGTTTTTATTGAAGTTTATTTGGTAGTATTGGCTTTTAGATCGCAAAGAATACATATATAAAATTTTCATTCATAAATTATTTTTTATTTATAAATATATCGTTTGGCTTTTTTCGTGAAAAAACTAAACAATCACCTCTTAGGAGGGTGGTCGTGTTTCTTAAATAATCCAACAACTTTTCTTGTTTTAAATGTAAATATTTTTCCTTTAATTACGTATAAATGTAGAACACATATTTATTTGAGGGAAAAAAAACAATGGCTACAAAGTCAAAAGGAAGGATGCAGTTAAGGGTAGTTTAGGTGTTCAGTGATCGTCCCCAATTTTGCTCCACAGGCCCTCTACGTTAGTTTTATATTTGTATTTACTTTAAACTATATAAGTGTATACTCTTATAGTTTAACTATTTTGATATGTAATATCTAATTGTGGCATATAAAAGTTTTCGTTAAGTTATATGCCAAGATTAGATGTTACATATCAAAATAGCTGGAGAAAGAGCCGTGCATAGCATATATAACAGCCAACACGTAGGCTTGACGATATTAACGAATAAACGAGGATCATATATATCAGATCTGACTAGCTAGAGAAACATACAAACATCCTAGTTCCACGGGGCCCCACCCTGCCTGCCAGTGTGGGCCCACCTTGATTAATTATATTGTAACACTACATGTATGCACACAATAGTTTATATATTGCACTTTTTGCCAGATGCTGGGCTACTTCGGCCCCATCTCGACCGTCTCCATGCATGCTTGGTGATTTTTCTTTTACACACTGCAAAATTTAAATTATTTTTAATATCTGAATCGGCTTTATCCTATATTCCTATGTGGTATGATCAAATATACTACTATCGTGTGGTACTAATCAGTTATTAGACTGACATGCCCAAAATAATTACACATATGAAAATAGAATTTATTGAACTATTGTTTTAAAATTAAAAGTAGTAAAATGTTTAAAAAATTCACATATTTCAAACAGTGTGCATATTCTGTACTTGTCCATATTTCATGCAAGCACTTAATTAATTTAAATTATATGTGCAGACAATTTCATTTTGATCACCCATCTTGTATATATATACTCCTAACCATCTGCGTAATAATCAAATTGAGGGTGGGTATAGTTCACGAAAAGAAAATTTTTTGAGTGTCACGTTGAATATTTGATTGTTATCGGAGGGGGTTTTCATACACGGTTATACGAATAAAAAATCAAATTTCATAGCTCGACTGGAAACTGCGAGACAAATTTTTTGAGGCTAATTAATCCGTCATTAGTATATATAGGTTACTGTAGCACCTATGACTAATCATAGACTAATTAGGATCAAAAGATTCGTCTAATAATTTCTCCCATAACTATATAATTAGTTTTTCAACTATGTTTAAATCTTCATTTAGGTGTCCAGACATTCATGTTTTTGAGAAAAACTCCTGATTACACGAGTGCAAAGAAGACTAATAACATCCTAGCTAGCTGGAGTAGCTGGCCGATCTCTCTCTCCCGCCTTTAATTAATTTAGTATTATCTAATTGCTCAAAGTCCCTTGGCCAGCTGGCCCTCTCCTGCATCATGCATGCATGACACATGGCAGCTTGTCTTTTATCTCATTTCACCTTCTTTTCTCATCCTTAAAATTAAATATTCGTATATCATAGCATAATCTGCTAGCACGTCCTCGATCGAGAAAAAAAGTTAGGAGTGAAAAAAAATACTTTTATATAATATCATTGATTAAATTAATGCTATTTACTGTATTTTAGGCTCTATTTAAATATGCATTTAGTTTGATATATAGGCTGTAAAAACCCTAGTCAAATATTTATGGGATAAATTTTAAAGGTAAAATAAAACAAAATATTCCTGAATGGATACAGTAATCGACGTGGATATCATGATTGAACTAAAATAAAGGATTATTTATAATTAATTAATAATACATATAATACGTCCCAAAGACAAGAAAAATGTATTCCACATCACTAAAACCAGACTTAATATATACTCCCTATCCAGTAAAAAATATTTAAAGATTTGGCGCTGGGAGAGATAAAACCAATTCTTCCACGGACAAATAAATTTAAATAAATATAATATTAATTCATAAATTGTTAATTTCTCAGTCTTAAACATAGCACTTCTATGATTCAAAGTTGTTTCAAAATGCAACTTTTCAATTACCTTCTCACCTCAACCAATTACGATCTTCTTACATATAATTTCTTTACATACTCTTTTATTTCAACCTTTTACTATTATTTTTTGTTTTAATTTTAGTAAAAAATAATTATATGTTTGATAGATGGAGTATATGTACGAATAATCCATACGGATGATGCCGGGCTAGATCTGTACCGTCAGTACGTACCTATGACAATACTCTTAATTTATACATATATCTATCGATTGCTAGCTCCTGTACGTTTTGTGTACAGATGAAAATAAACAATTAAACATGCATGCCCGGTATTGGCACTACGGAAGGTGACTGCTCAACGGTATAGTACTGTTTAATTAGCTAAGCTTACACACATGTATAATGTATATTCATGTACATTTATATATTTAATAATTATATTAATGCGACATGCTTCGCCAATAATGGAATGATCGATCGAGATGTGGACCAGCTTGCATTTTGCATTGCTGTAAAGTTGCTTCTGCAGCTTACATGCATCTGCGAAACATATACTACTCAACATGTTTTATATTGCAAGATTTATTAGCTATAACTGGATTTATCTATTAACTAATATATATTGTTTATACATATATTAGATTCATTAGCACTTATACAAATATAAGGAATTTCAGAAAGTCTCATGAATGTGTAAGACTTTCTAGCATTAATTGACTAGATTTATCTATTAATAAATATATATACTAATTTACATATATGCTACTAATGAATCTAGCCGAGATAAGAAAGTCTCGCATTATCAAACCGATAGAGTGCTAAACTATACTCCCTAAAAAGCTTGGGCATATATTATTAATTAGAGCTTAGCTTTGTTTGCAGGCCGTACAATACACTGTTCTCAGATCGATCAATCGCCATCGGTATACCTATTTGCCACCGTAGGATCGAACGAAATCTAGCTAGCAAGCAAGCTGGTCCGACAATGCCAAATTGCCAATTATATTGCCAGTTGATCAGCCCGGCCCTCTGATCCATATATATTTCAAAACTATAGGTATACTCCTTCAAAAAAAGAAGTTGCAATGAATCTGTCAATCCACTGATATCGTATTCATTCTACAAATTATCACTCGAGTTTGTTAATATTAAAAACAATCAAATAGTTATATATGCATGTTTAAAATAAAATTAAGAAATGAATATTATATATACAGCAAAATGTGGGTAAATATTTTTTTATCATAATATATTATAGTATTTCCTTTTATCCATATGAAAGAATGGACATTTACCTAGCATGAGTGATGGTAATATTCACTGGCAAATCCTTGCTTATGCCATCAATAAATTAAATCCATTTTAAGAATATACCATTATGCATGTATCGATCTTCCAACTGTTTTTAAGCATAAAACGTTGTTGGTGTGTGGACATGATGTTTGACCATTTATATTAATTATTTTTTTTGAAAAACTACATAAGTATATCATTTTTCTATGACTACTTTAAACCTCACATATGCTTTTGTATATGTACAATAAATTTTTGAAATACTCATGGTCAAATGTACATATATATAATTAATAGTCACCAACATCATGTACTTACTCTGTTTCAAAATGTAACCATTTTTATGATTTGAATCTTGTATTAAAACATAAACATTTATGATATTATTCACGTTAGTACTTGTCCTATTGATCATTTTTTTATTCAGAGTTTCTCTCATTTTATCCTCAACTACTCTCTTATCCTCATTCATTTCTCATTTATTAAGGGACACACCATAGTCTTTTCTTCTTAATCTTAATTACTTCATACTAAACAACATCGATATTCTTGCATTTTAGGATGAAGATAATATTCAAGAGTGAAGGGAGTATAAAATACCATACATTTACGTACATGGCCCCTAAAGATGAGTTTATGTGATTTGATGTGGTGGCCGCAGGGGTGGATTTAGCACGAGGGCGGTGGGGCTCGAGCTCCCGTTACTCCCGTTTAAGCCATTGGAGCCCTCACGAAGACCTTCCTAAAATTTTATAGCAAAAATCAATGGAAAGATGAACTAAAACTCTATCTAATTTGTTCAGACCCCTCTAAACTTATTGGCAAGATCCGCCGCTGGGTGGCCGAGCTATCTAATATCTAAAATACATGCATGGTCTATGTATAAGTTTAATTTGACCCCATCCAATCTGCATGCTGTATATTATGCATTTTTAAAAGATAATGGAAGTACGGTAGTCTTCTAAACCAACGTAATGGTACATACAGCTATATTTATGGAGAACAAAGTTTTAATCGATCCCAATAAATGGACACCATATCAATGCTGCTTCCTAAAAGGAAGCGATCACATGACATGATGACACAATAGGCTGATGACCAGAGCAAAGTTTTCCAAGAGCAAAGTGAATGAATTGATCTATTAAATTGTATTAATCCATGGGTAGAGATAGATGCTCGATTCTTTTGTGCAACTTACTTTTGGTGCTACATATCTGACATGCATATATATAATTGATCATAAGGCCCCAGCAGTTAACTACTAAATTCTAACGATACAGTACTTTGAAGTTGTCAAGAAGCTACGTATCCAATAAGTTTATTAATTCGTTGGTGCATGCGACGAATATATATGCACTGCTAGTACATGTCCAGCTGTGAAGAATTGGGGACGATCGATATGAATTGAACCGTAGCTGCATGCATGATTGGCTGGACCGATCGTGCATGTATTCGATCGTGTCAGTTGCATGAGGAGTCAGTGCTCCCCACCCAGGCCGGCCACCGTAGATCAGAGATAACCTTTTCTATTCAGCTATATAGATCATATATACATGCCCTTCCAGCTTCCTTTAATAAGTACTTTGTTTCCTTCTCTCTAATCAATTAACTTCTTCTTTTCTAGTCGTCACGTAATAGCATCTTCAATAAGTTGGTCATTTAGCTTCCCAAGTTAACATTTGTTAATTTTGATAAAAATCCGTCTGTCAACCGGATGGCAAGCCATTTGATTGGTCAAACTAGTCCTCCGTACTTACCAAGTCAACCCAAACTTATCACATATAGTCCCCACACTGCATCTCTCCCATCCTCCTCCTCCCAGCCGCTCCTAGAGCCTGCTCGTCCTGCTCCACGCGCGTGCCGTGAAGGCCGTCACTGCAGCCGTCCGCGCCATGGATCCAAGAGAGGAAGAGGAGGGGAAAAAGAAAGAAGAATGTGTATAGATGCTGATATATAAGTCTCGCTATTTTTATGACTCAAAATAGAGATATGGATATAGAGATTATTAGAGTAAACAATGAATTTGACTTGACAAATAAAATAAAGAGTTGGTTAAATAAATATTTAGAGAGTCGACTTTAGAAAGCCTGTTAGAGATGGTTCAAATATTAAATCAAACAAGCTAGCTAGCTTAATTTGAATATAACTATATAAGGGCATGTACTACGACCTACGTTCTGCAATATAAGAAATTTTAACTAAGTATGCTGATTACAGAGGCTTACTGCTGGCCTTTTCAAGTACCCAAAAAAGGCAAAGCAAAAGCTAGATCGCTCAACCTACCCACAGCATTTGCACCATTTTGTTTTTAATCTCTCTCTCTCTCTCTCTTTCTCTCTCTCTAAACGATTTGAACACATGCATGCATGTACGGCACACCTGTATGCATATATGGATCCCTTTGTTTTCTTGGTCATACACTGTAGATGAACAGTCTTCTAACAATTAATTAATCACCATGTACAACATATTTCGATTGATCATGACACTGGCCAGCTTGCTGAGCAGTGAGCAAAATTTTAAATGATTGAGCATGCATAGACCTTTTTTTTTCTTTTTTGCTTTTGACGCATCTGCTAACCTAACAAATCTAATAGACAAGGGCCTATACAAATCTTTTGCTGAGAGGCCACATAATGCACACTTTGCATGTGTATAGATTGTAGCCAATAAAAATCGTGCTAATTACTACCAAGGTTCTTGCTCAACGTTAACACATGTGCGATCGATCTTCAGGCTAAGGCATATATACAAAGTTTTTTTAGATAATAGAAATCGGCTATATCTTTAATTGGTTTCTGTCTTTATACTCTTGTGAGGTAATCCTTGTTGATTTTTGCAATATATATTTGTATCTGTTTTTGGCCATAAAGAAAGAGATGGATCCTGGAGTGTTAGGCACACATTCATACATATTACCATTTAGCTTGACGCATTTATTGGAACCATAAATTATCATATATATACACATCCATTGATGTGACCGGCTAACTTTGCTGAAAAATGCATGCCTGGTATTCTATCATGAAAAAATTTATGGTACTCCATATTCATACTAGAATCAGTCTAGACGTGCGTATTTTTCCCCAAAATTGAATGGACCATATATATCTATTAATATTTATAATACCACCTCAATTCTTTTCTATTGTTGGTGGAACTTAATTATAAATAAACGGCTTATATCGCTTATATTGGTGTACTCATATTATATGTTGATGCATGCACTATGTATGAAGCGAAATTATTGCTTCGTGGCGTTCTTGGGAAATTAAGAAAATAGATTTTTGAAGTGCACGCATGCGATATGAAATTGAAGAAAATCATTGCTTTATGGCACGCGACATATGTACGTAGCACAACAGAGCGAGGAATCCCTTGCAGTACACACACTTGTATTTTATTGTTGGATACTGCAGTATGCATGCGTATATATATAGTATGCATATAAGGAGACTGAAACACTGTGCGAATACTGCCGTGCTGAGGGAGCACAAAGATAAATTTCATAACATATTTGAGGGTATACATATATACATACATACATACATACATACATACATATATGTGTATATATATATATATGTATATATGTATGTATATGTATATACATGCATGCTCCCTCTATTCTACCATGTAAGACTTTTTAACATGTCTATATATATAAATTTCGATATATGTATATACAAGCCATATACATTGATCGAAGGCGATTTTTTAACATGTCTAAATTTGATCATATAAATATTAATTAATTTAGATCTATGTATATATAAACCATATACATGGATCGAAGGCTAGCTGAATTAATCTAGACAATGGGAGAGGGAGTATATTGTTTTGGTGATGAGATATATATACTTATATACATATACATATGGTATCAAAAATTCAGAAGTGTGATACCGTGCCTGACTCGATCAATTATATAAGATGCATAGGTGTAGTGCATAGTTTAGAAAAAAAAACTGTTACGCATGCGACATAAACATGTATAAATTTATATATAACCAAAGCATTTATTAATCCATCTTATATACACCTTTATTATTTTAATTATATATAAATGGTGAGAGTTATAATTGTAAGAGTTTTCTTTTAGAATTTCTGTATTTGAAATTAGAGGTGTCAGCAGAATTAGGAATGTGATATAACTGGTTTATGGTAGCCAAGGTTTCATATCAAAGTTTGCTATGCTTGATCTAATGCTACTGTGATTTACTGAATTTTATATTTTTAAGTGGAAAACATTCTTGATACTATAGTAATTATTTAATACTTCATCCATATTGAATACTAGAGGACGTACGCCATTGACCCTCTTCCAATTTTGATTATTCATCTTATTCAAAAAAATATGCAAATATATGAAAAATGTAGGCAATAATTAAAATATATTTAGTAATAAATCCAAGCAAAACCAGTAAATAATAATTACACAAGTTTTTTTAATAAAATAAATACTCAAACATGTGACAAAAAAGTCGATGATGATACCTATTAAAATACGAGGAGTTGTGTAAATATGCAAGTTCTATAGCGAAGTGTTTCATTCTTCTTCTTTTTTTTTACTTTTATGCCGGACTCCTGGATTAAGTCCATGAGTTAATTAACTAAAATAAAGGCATGGGAACGAATTGGTAAAACCATGCAAGAAGAGTCGTAGACAGTTACTAATATCTTCTGATGAGGATTATTTGAGAACAAACTAGTTCTAATTCACCTGATAGAAAATAATTAAGGATTTACATGAAAAAATAAAACTAATGTGTAGTCCCATGTGGAACATGGAACATGTGAATTTTGAAATAGTTTTGGCAAGAACAGGGAAAATTCCGTGACTCTCATCGTCTGCTTGTTAGATCATTAATTAGCTGAAGCTAAAATTATAATTTGAACCTTAATTTAATTGAGAGATTTTAGAAATCTTTTACTCTACTCTATTTTATGAAATTGGCTTTCTAAATCAATAATAACAAAAATATAAAAGTTGTGTCCATAAATTGTTTTTTACTTCATTTATTTTTCTACAGCTTATATATAAGGCGCCGCTCAATCAAACTATCAGAACCTAAACGTACTCTGGAGCCTTATCGAATTTATTTCTTCTGGTTGGTGCCGTACTTAATGGTTTCCCTGAAGTTCAATTTCATGATTCATGAATGAAAGTGCTCAAATAAATGTAGATCCACTGTTATACTGTAGCTAGCTTTAATTTGAACTGAACTTTTCACATGTACAACAAGCGAAGGTTATTATAATTAAATGTTCTAACATATATGTACTCCATTAACTTCCGCATGTCGATCCATTCTGGATGTTACTAAATTTTTTTTACTTGGTGAGGTCAGATGCGTGTGTGTCTATATATATACACACTTTTGATTAATTATAAATCATGGGAGTTTTAGAGAGGAAAATTTTGGTTATCATAACCATAATATTTAGTAATTTGAGACCAACTCCTCCTGAGCAATGGCTACCGAGATTGACTTATACACATACCACCAATTAATCCTCTCTGGAGATATAACATTAATTCACAATAAACAGTAAATTAAGTACTTTGAACCATAGTTTAACATTAAAAAATGACCAAGCATAGCACGCTTGAATGGTCTGGTTACAATGTAACATTTTCTTCAGAACATAATTTTGCAATATCCTTCTCCTTTAGCCATAATATGCTTATATGCATATGCTGATTCATTATAAGTTTGAATATCAAATTTATTATATGGTATACCAAATTTTGTTGATATCTTACTATTTAATTTTATTTATAAAAAAGGGGGTCGGCATACAAGTCTGGCATCAGGGAGCATGGTTATTATTTAAGCTAAATTAATTTAACAACATATGGCTCAAGATTCACCCAAAATACAATGTCTCTTGCCTCCATATGTTTTTTGCACATCAATTAGGCTTTCGTCCTTCCTTTGCCAAAAGGTTTAGCTTAAGAAATTAAAGGAAACATATATTTTAAGTCAACAAGGATCAAACACTACTAAAAATCAATGTAAATTGATATTGTTATTAAAGAGGTGGTGGTACAATTAAGTACCTAAAGGGGCAAAAAATTGTAAGAAATATTTGATAATAGCTATTTGCAGTCAATTATTTATATGAAAACAAGAATCACAAATTTCCGACATAGCTTGAGCAAACACTATAAAAAAGAAAAGAAAAGCAGAATTGACTTAATTAATATAACTTATTTACCAGTATGCATGTTCAAGTCCAAGAAAACAAATGCTTAATTCATGCGTAAGCATATTGTGTTAAGCATGGACTTAACTGTATGTTAAAAATTAATCAAAATTGGGGGGAGTACGGCGAGAGTATATTGATCCTCAAAATAGTAACAGAAATGACAAGGGGAGAAACCACATTTTCCTCGACAACAAAAACATGCATTTAGTAAACACTCAAATTGTAGTACAAAGCAGCAATTCCATCAACAGTTCTGCATCACAATTAATTAATTTACATAAAATACCATTCACTGCGGCTAATGGAATTTTTTGGAGGAGTTAAGTTCGTGCACGACAAAAAAAAAGAATATATCTTTCAGTAATCCCGAATTATCACACATCCATCAATTACTAGCTTAGAGTGAATATGAAATTTTGCCAGGAAGGACGAATTAATTATAAAACCTCTGGTCCAATAATACAAGGAAACAAAACATAAGAGATCGAAAAACCAGGAGCCGTACACCACTGCAGGTCATATGCAGGTAAGCTAGAAATGCTCATGCGTGTATCGATCAAGTGAAAAATAGCTAGCAATATATAGGTAGGAGAACGTAAGC
The DNA here is from genome assembly GCF_000231095.2 of Oryza brachyantha. Classification (NCBI taxonomy): domain Eukaryota; kingdom Viridiplantae; phylum Streptophyta; class Magnoliopsida; order Poales; family Poaceae; genus Oryza; species Oryza brachyantha. Next base: position 404,963 of record NC_023170.2, read on the forward strand.
AATATGTAAGCTAGAAAAGACGCTATATACTCCAGCTTTCCAATGGCTGTCCTCCCTGGGAACTCTCCAACTGAAATCCAACCTCTCCTTTCTCTAGATGCATGGAATTCAGCACCTCTCCACTCATCACTGATCATGGCACTGAATACCTTGCACCAATAATTCCCACCTTTTTCTAGCTAGCAAGGATATATTTGTAGTATCTCATCAAGACAAAAATATAAAGTGAAGCAAAAGATTTACTACTAAATCTTTTCTCTAGTTAGCTCTTTGGATCTCCAAACAAACAAAAAGAAGAGAGTGAAATTTAGCAGTGGTGGTTTATTAACTGATTAAGGTTGCATGATCGATCTTGTAATGACAAGCTAGCTAGCTGCAAAGAAAACAATGTGTTAAATAAACAAATGTATCCGGTCTCTGATCCTCTCTTGTGATGCCATGCTCAACCAGTCATAGTCATAGTCAACATGCATGCATGCTACTACTAGCTTCCATCGGCTGCCACCATGACACAACACGCAAGTTAGCTACCAGAACATCATGGACAATTATTCTATTGCAGCATCCAGATTTTGTTAGTTAGTTACTACTCAATTTGGTCCCTTGAACTTTTTTTCCTCAATCAGTTAATGAAAACACAGCGAGATTATTAAAAATTCTATGCAGATTTTGGTAATTTGGTCCCTAGCTTCATTGGAATCAATATCCCACAAAAGAAAATTCAGAAAGAGGAGAGATTAATTAATTACCAGATGAGTTGGAGGAAGGGTAATCACATGCATGGAAAATCGGCAGATGGTGATAGAATGCAAACCCTAGCTAATCTTATTAATTAATTGTACTTTGAGAAACATCAAGGGAAGCAGCTGGCTAGCTATACTATAGTAGAGTAGCTTAGCCTGAGCCAACAAACAAGAGCAAATTAATTAATAAAAACCAAAACCAAAATTACCTCTCTAGTCCACCAATCCATGCTTCCCTAGCTTAGTTAATCTCAGCTATATAGCCCCATCTCAATTTCATCATCCATCGATCAGTGCATCCCATGGCTGCTCTGGCCGCCGCCGCCGCCGAAGCCGAACCCTAGGGCGCCGCCCATCGACGACGAGGACGACGACGAGGTCGGCCCGTGGATGTCCACCGGCCTGGTGAGGCCGACCCAGTCGATCATGGGCCCGGCGCCGCCCAGCGGCATGAATGGCCGGCCCGGTGGGCCGACGGCGGAGGTGCTTGGTCCGGCGGTGTACTGTGGCGGCGGCGGCAGCTGTGTCGGGCCGCCCGGCTGGTGCTGGAGCTCCTGCACCTGGCGCTTGAGGAACTTGATGTAGCGGATGGCCTCGTCGAGCATGGAGGCGGTGTCCATCTTGGTGCCCCCCGGGACGAGGCGCTGCAGGATGCGGATGCGCTCGCTGATCCGCTCCCGGCGGTGGCGGGCGGCCACGCTCTGGGGGTCGTCGCTGATGCGGACGTTGCGGCGGCGGGGCTTCTTGATGGTGGCCGGGTCGATGTCCACCGGCTGCATGGCGGCGATCCGGTACATCATCTCCTTCATGGCGCCCAGTTCCTCGTCGGCTTCCTCCCCGCCGACGTCCTGCCCCCCACCTCCGGCCGCCTCCTGCTGCAGCCGCAGCTCCTCCTGCTCCCCTTGCTCATGGCCGCCGCCGCCGCCACCACCATACTCATGGGCACCACGCCGCTGGTCTAAGTCGAGAGGATGAAGGCCATGGTGATGATGGTGGTGGTGGTGGTGCGGCGGAGGAGGGAAGAGAGAAGAAGAAGGAGAAGGATCTAGCGGGTGGTGGTGGAGGTCGAAGGGTAATGGCGGCGGCGGCGGAGGGGGCGGCGGAGGAGGCTGTGCAGGGTGGTCGAAGAGGAGGGGATGGTGGTGGCTGCCGAGGCTCATGTCCAAATCCCATGAGCTGCTGCTGCTCGAGTTGTGGGTCATGTTGTCCATGGTATGTCGTCGTCGATGCCACCACCTCGACCGATCTGCACTGACGACAAACACAGATCGATCAATCACCAGCTGATCGATCGATGACGATGCCAGCTAGATCGATCGATTCATCAGCTGATTGCTAGCTGCTAGCTCGATCAGCTCCACTCTCCGGCCGGCTGGCCACTCCCAAGCGCATGCAGTAACTGGCGACCTAGCTAGCATACATGCATGCAGCAACTTAGCTGCTAGAAGGGAGATGGAGATGGAGATGGAGATGGAGATGGGGAGAGGGAGAGGGAGAGGGAGAGGGAGAGCCCATGAGTGGTCACATAAAAGATGGCTTTATAGGGGAATGGAGGAGAAGGGGAAGGTGAAGGAGTATAGCTTAACTTAGCTTGAGGTGTACTACTGTGTGTCTAGATGTGTATTATTATTCCTATTAGTATGTTGGTGTGTAAGTGTGAGGTAAGCAGATAGTTAGCTTAGGATTAAGCAAGGACAGATACCTAGTCAAAAGACTGGATGAGGAAACCGTAAACTATAATACTTGTCAAGTTGTCACGATAATTTTATAGTTCTTAAGATGATATCTAAAGATAGAGTCCATAAAATTACCTATTTGTCAACCCTCTTTGAAGAGTTTTACTCCTGTAACTGGTACTCTGTAATGAATCAAAATTTGGAATCTCAGTGTGTCGTCTGTTTCGATCTCCTCTTGCCTCATCCCTCTCTTTTGTTTGTCTTGGCTCCTCTGTGCTCTCTTTAGACTTTAGTCGCAAATATGGCTAATTTGGTATTTTCGGCATTGACACACATGTCCTCCAGAATTCAACTTTCACTAGTACTTTTATTATCATATTTACCAAATGATAGCTTCCACTGGTATTTTCGTCGTTGACATGCATTAATTTTTCACAGAAAATTCATATATGTATAATAGTAGAGTATTTTTTTAGAAGTACATGCACATGATGTTATTGAATCTAATATATATATATATATATATATATATATATATATATATATATATATATATATATATATATATATATATATAAAAGAAAGCTAGCATAGTCAAAAGGTTGGACTTTCATAATCATAAAACCTAATCCCAAAACATCACCTTTAGTTGTCGCCTAGTAGTCTATTTATTCTAAAATAATTAAGTCCAAAATGATACTGATATTGAAATATTTATCGTATGCTCAATTAATCTTTGAAAAATATCATTTTGCTGACAAACCTTGCTTTTGGTGTGACTAGCAAATTTTTAGCCATACTTGTGCATAAGATTTGTCAAAGAGAAAAAAAAAACATGGCTATGTGTAGATATTATCCAAATATGCCTCGAACTGAATCATTAATTAGTCGAATATCCGATATTAAGAATTGATTTTTTTGATCCATGTGTTAACGTCTTAGTTCTCGATTATTACTGATGAAATAACTGGATTGTGTAAAATGCACCGCGTATATTCTTTTACCAATGACATATACATGTATTCCCCTGGTCGTTCGCTGTGTTTTAAATTATAAATACTTTTATCATATTTTATGTCGAAAATACAAATATTTCTGATGGTATAGCTTGGTCATGCCTAGCAAGGTTGTTGCTGCTGGGAGAAGAGAGACGAGATCTGGTAGAATTTATTGCAGAATCGGTAGATGATGGGATGAGGTGGCAATAAGGAGTAAGGTGTAACCACGCGCGGGGATGTGTGGGGTCAACTCATGATGGCCACCGGGGTTACTAAATCCGGCAACGATGATCGATGAGAGAGCAGCGGCAGGCATGCAGGTAGCTACAGCAGCATGATGAACAAGCTAGCTAGCTGAGGAAGAAGAAGGAGAAGGAGAAGGAGAAGAAGGAGGCAGTATTCATGATATATGATGCCCCTCATGCGTATGCAAGAGATCGGCCACAGTCATCCTCCATTGATGATGTTCTCTCTACTCTCCTCTCCTACTATGCAAATATTTGTGTATGTGTATGTGTACTAGTATACTCTTGCTTCTCTCTCCTGCAGCTTCCTGCTCTGCTCTCCTCTCCTCTGCTCTAGTAGTGTCCAGGGGAAAGAAAGAAAGAGAGGAGAGAGAGATACTGCAGCTAGCAAGCTGTGCCACCCCTCGTGAAGGCCCTGCAGCCTTTAATTTCACACATCCCTAGGCTCAATCTATCTCTCTCCTAATTCTCCTTCCTTTAATGGTCGTCTCTCTCCTTCTGTTATAATTTCTTATTATTTATAATAAGTACTGCATGTAACTTATTATTAGATGTAATCGGTTATTGCTCAATCTTACTATAGTTATTACCCATTGTTAATATATAATAGAGATCTAAATATTATGTTCAGAGATAGAGCCAGCAACAACGTCACTCAAGCAACTAATAGAGTTTTTCGATGATCAGCATTCTTGGGACCTCGACAGTGGATTTTAGTGAAGACGACAAGAATTAACGGAGCCTGGGTAGCCATCTGACCTACCCAAGAGCTTGGCGCCACCATTGATTGTGTTCTTTTATCTTTACTCCTATAAACATTTCCAATACTAATGGCTAATAGCAGTGAATCTGTCAACCCATCAACTCTAAAAGTTGACTTTAGACCTACCATTAACTCTATTTTTTCATGTGAAGAAAAAAATATGTGATGAATAGAGCCAAATATCAGTACCAAATGTATGCAGTAATTAAGAGATAATATATGAAAAAATAATATTAATAACATAACATGCTAATAATATGTTTTAATAGAATTACATTGCAATGCATATGCAATATGCTAGTAAATCATAAAGCATTCTGGGTTACCCAAGTATTCGGTCAAAATCTTACATTTTTGTTTGATCCTATACAGATATTAATCAAAAGATTCCCACTTGTAATTCTAGAAGTTTAGATATTCAATATGCTAGAAGTTCATATTTCTACTCGTAACTCATGTTGCAACGCATGTGCAATATGCTAGAAGCTCATATTCCCACTTGTAATTCGCCATAGCATCCTTTGCGTGAAAATGGTTTATCAATTGCTCCATTTATACAATTTTGCATGCCCTTATGTATACCCCGGCCCCTCCTTAGCTCCTCTCCCATCATGAAGGAATGCCATATATATTTTGATTAGAAAGCGTGCAACCAACTCTCGAAATCTTCACTCTCTAATATATATAAAAGATCGATTTAATTAGTACATGAAGAAATACACTTCATTTGTTGATGCAACAAGTTTTTTTTAAAAAAATACATGAGTACATTTACAGTTGCATGTGTATACTGAATCCTTGTGTCCCCCTTAATTCTTCCTAATTATCTCACCCCTTCTCCTCCAAACCCAGTAACCATGATCTTGCAAGAGGGAGTAGGCATGCATCACTACATATAGTGGCCATTACCGGCAGGAAGGAGGAAGAGAAGAGGATCTTGGTTATATATATCTTTGGAGAGAAGGAGGAAGGAGAAGAAGTAAAATTAAGGAGGGGTAATATGGGACATGTTAGCTCATGCATGCTCCCTCCTCGATCATGGGACACATAAACATGCATGTTAGCTTTGATTAATTACTAATAGCTCATTATTTACAAAGGTGAACTAACTACCAGTAGGACATGGAGTCCAACTTGACTGATATCTTGTCAGAATTTAATAGGAACTTGAGCTCCCATAGTCCCATGGATGTTTCTTCTCTAGACATGCTAGATGAGGTGATGCACCTGATCTCTCTCTCTCTCTCTCTCTCTCTCTGGACCTGTGTGTGTGTTGTACATTGTAGGTTTGTATGTGTGATGAGTTGTGTGACGAATGCAAGCATTGAATTCCTAGGTTTCCTGCTGCAGCCAATGTATACCTTCCCTCCCCGAGTGGACAAGAAGGACTTGTTGCCTATACATAGCCCTCCTGTCCTGCATGCAGCTCATCTGTCTTAATATAATTAATATGTCTTCCATGCGTGCATTATATATTAATTAATCTTAGTACTGGCCACAATCTTGCTATATAGATTCTGTTCATGGACACTGTTGTTGTGTGACTTAGGGGTTGTTTAGATGAGGCTAAAGTTTTTAGTGACATGATGTTTGGACACTAATTTGAAGTATTAAATATAGATTAATAAAAAAACTAATTTCATAAATGAGTGGTAATCCACGAGACGAAATTTTTAAGCCTAATTAATCCATAATTAGAGCATGTTTACTGTAGCATCACATAGGCTAATCGTGGATTAATTAGGCTCAATAGATTCGTCTCGCGAATTAGCCTAAGATTATAAATGGATTTTATTAATAGTTAACGTTTACTATTTATAATAAGCGTCCAAATATTCGATGGGACAAAGGAATAAAAATAAGACCCTTGTCTCAAACATCACCTTAGATTCTTCCCCATTCCCCTGTAGCATTCATATTGCTGCTTCTGCATCGATCTCAAGTGTGTTCTCAATCCAACGCTGATCGTCCGACAAGAACCTATGTCATCGCTTTGCTTTCCACATATATGCTGCTGCTTCGATCAGTGTTTCCTCAGCTGAAAACAAGGATTAGATCATTATTGATTAAATATAAAACTTTAAGATATAGTAGTAGATAGATACTCCAGGCTGTTGTTAAGGTGTGAAAAGAAATGAAAAGATATATATGCTTTTGATAAACTGAATGATCCCCTTTAGCTAGCTACTTGGCCTTTGAGCCAAGATGCAGTATATTAAATTAATTGCTAGTAGCGTATATTGCAGCACGATGCAGGTATAGCAATAGTAACTTACAAACATGTAGTTTCAAAGTGTTGGAGCAATTTGGAATCAAGACAAACATGTCCATCACACCTCACTTCTCTAAGCTGATCAGAGACAATGCATGCGTATATATACTAATTAATCGATCCTGGCATATGCATGCATGCATGCCTGCCATATAGGAGTAGAAAATTAGTTACCACACTGCCCCTGCTGCATCGTTGCATTAGTTTAATCTTCTTGAAACCTGTATGCACTGGTCTGTACGAAGGTGTATGGTCAAGTCAACAGGGACAGCGCGCATGTCGTTGGATTAATTCACGGCTCTTAATAACCAAAAATACAATTCAGGTTAATTATTTACTGTGTTTTAGTTAGTTTTGCTATAGCATGAAGCAGGCCTTAAACATACATATGCTTTCTCGCATGAAAGCTCTTTCTCTGTATATACTTTTACTTTGACATTGCAAATGATCGAGCTTTCTCTAAAAGAAGGGTTCCTAAAAATTCTTATTTAAATTTACCTCTTTTAAGGCGAGTAGTAGTAGTAGTGTTCTTTAATTTGAGCAAAGTAGTCCGGCCGGTGTGGAACCCTAGCTAGTTGCATGCATATGCCCTAGGACTTCCCTTTTCTTAATTTCCTCTCTTCTTCTTTTTTACTTTCTCAGTTTCAGCTTGTAGAAAGCAGCTGGATCTGAACAGCTCCATTTATGATCACACTAAATTGCTTCATTCAATTTTGCCGATGCAGAGGTATCTATCATGCATGGTATACATAGCAAAAATGTTGCTACATGTCCATACCTAGATAGAAGTATACATGCACATACAGAATAAAATTTGTATCCAATTGTGATTGTACATGTTACACACCCAAATGTGTGGATCGATGGTATATTCCTTTTTTTTTTCTCCTTTTTGTTGATCTGATGAATTAGTATAAATATTGCTTTTAAAAACTAGCGGCCGAATTGCGATGCAAGTTGGAATCTAGGAAACACAATTCCAATCAAGTTAAGGCATCACATGGCACCCAGCATGTAGTATTATATGTACTGTCCAGCTAGATATAAGCTGCTGCTAGATTGTGCATGCAAGACTGTATACATGTCTATACATGGGCAGCTTGCTCAGATTTGTGTGGATATCTCTGCACATGCATGTATAAAATACAGAGAGGGGAAGCAGAAAGACAGTATATATAATTTACTTTAGTACAGAAGAAGATATATAAGATATTGATAATATATTCAGCTGGGGATGCAAAATTTTAATTAAGAGGACATGCATCTATCATCGAGTTGGCTGCCATGCATGCACTAATAAGAGGATATTGATAACATATGAAGCTAGGTAGCTTGCCTTACCTCCTGACATGGATGCATCCTTGCCAACCAACTCGCCCTACAGATGCCACTTGCTATGCATTCTGCTGCTTCTCAATTAATTTAACTACTAGCTATTAGGCTAGTCTCAATGCTCAGTTTTACTGTATAATTTTTAAAATAGCTAACTCGATAAAACGATGCATGAAACAGCTACTCACAGTGCAACATTTCATTATACCATTTCCAAAGCTAAATAAATCATTTAATTACTGCTAATAGTTTGATTGTATAGAGAGTGTTTGATTGCATGAAATACATCAAGCCCCTCAATATAAGTTTCACTTCATTACCGAGGATTTGGTAACAATGCCCAAAGAGATTTCATGGTCATTAACTAATTCCCTCTGCCTTCTCATAGTTTCATACTAATATTTTCTTTTGTGCTGATATGTCACCTAATTAATATGCATGACCGACCTTTCCATGAAACCCCATTGAGATTGCCTTAGCACAAGCACAAGGTAAAATTAATTAATCAATTAAAGTACTAATTAAGCATGCATACATTATATTGTGCAGCAACTTTTCCATAGGTCAAACATGCTGCTTGAAAGCTAATAGTTTAATTCTTTAATTAATCAATCCCTGCTAACTTTATTATGAATCATTGCCTGAAGTGGAAGTTGAATTAAGCCATAAAATAATACATGGAACATCACACCAATGCGTCACCTGATGATCATGCATGAGTAGTTATAATTTAGTAAGCAGGGAACTTTTTTTTTGCCACACATCAACAGCTAAATGAAATAGAGTATGTAGGCTCGTGACGAATTTAATTCTATATTTATAGTTTATGATAATATCCGTGATTTTATCAACATATATGTAGTTCATTCTATGAAATTTATATATAGTGTGTATAGATGCATTGTTTCATATTTTGTGCAGATTACGGATTATGTCATGTTGTGACAATTAATTATCTAAGAGTACATACGAATGAATTAACTAATCCAAAGTTAAAATAATGTTCTAATTAAAAAAATATTTGAAGAAACTTTTATATAGATTTATTTTTACGAAACTCTCGTTTACCGTTTATAGGAGCTTGCAAACAGGCACACAAGAATTCACAACCCATAAATGAAAAAGAACAAGGGCCTAAGGTTTCTACTTCCAGATATGCATGCATCCATGTATGCACATATATTCCTAAAACCACTTTAATTAAGTTGAAATTAATTTAGAATGCAGGTATATATATATTACACGTAATTATGAAAGTTGCACACCGGGTACATACATATACATATAGGGGCAGATCTACCATGGGTATGGTGGTTGGGGGGGCTCGAGTCCCTATTACTACATTAGGATATGCATGCGAGTTCCCATTGAGACTTTTCTAAGATTTTATGTCAAAGCTCAATAAAAAGGAGGGACAGAGCTAAATATAGATTGTTCAGAATTGAGACGTTTAATATTTGGTGCTAGATGTGCCACTGTATATATACATGTATTAGTTACTGCAGACTAACTGCCATGCGTATATATGCACATGAATACAAGAGAATGTTAATAAAGCTGCTGCTGCCTACAGAGAAACCTCCAAAGTTTCTCATCACAAAGCTAACTCCACCATGCGTGTGTATATAGCCCTGCCTGCCTCCTGACTGACAGTAGTAGCCACATTGCAATTAGGACAGCCATGAAACAACAAACCATAAAAATGCCATCTTTAATTCTTTAACTTCTGGCTGGACTGCTATATATATAAATATATCTCTCTCTTTTCATGCCGATCCAAAATCAAGACATATTTTTTATATATGTATCACAGAGAGAGCATATATATATACAGAAGAAATTAATATAGGCAGATGCAGATGCCCGGTAGAGAAGGCAAAGCCTGCAAGGATCAATATATGTGGACAAGTCACATTTATATATGTAGCAGAGATGAAATAACTGAATCCATCCATCCATCGATCTGCATGCATAAAGGAAAGGATGAGATGATCAGATAAGGGGCGCCGGCCATCATGGACAGATCGAGACTTGCCAAGAAAATAGCATGTTCTCTACTCACACACATACATCTAGGGTCCATGCCCAGCTACCCGAAAGGTGCCTTTCGGCTTTTCAAATCAATTAAGTTAAAAGAGCAAAAGAGGGTGCTAATTTCCCTGGTATTTCAGATAAAAAGGAGTAAAAGTTAATCAATGCATGCAGTTATAATGCAATAAAACGTTGGAATTGCAATATATATCAAGGTGAAGTATACCTAAAACGCACTCCTCAACCCTTCCCCATATGGATTCACATCCTCTACCATTGGTAAGTAACCAATGACAGAGGTGTGTAGTGGCGCATAATGAGGCATAATGGCAGAAAATTGTTGGGATGTCTTGTGCATTGCTATAGCAAATCACTGTAGCTATTAAAAATATTATTTCTATTGTATCTTGTAACTGTAACGGTAATCTAGAGTTGTACATCTTACAACGAACGGTTGATGTTCATCCAATGTCACAACACTATTCACCCCTGCCATTATTGCCTAATGACAGAGGATACAAATCCTCCCCGCATTTTAAATTACTCCGGAGTAACTAAAATAAGTTGCATAATTTATTTACTAAAAGAAGAGAAAAAAAAAGGAAGCAACACATGTGCAAAAGTACATTTTTGTGTCTAGATCAATACTTCATAAACTATTTATTTACTTACTAAGTATTTTGAGTAATCATTTACTAAGAGAAGAGAAAAAGGGAGAGAAACCACATATTTGGAAGGGAGGCGGGAGGGAACAGAATAAACAAGAAAGGCACACTTGTGAGAGGCCAATTAAATTAGTGATCTAAAAGCAAAGTCTAAAAAATAAATTACAATGCCCTAATTTAAAATTAAAAATTTCAATTTTGACTTATAAGCATAAGCCAAAAAAATGTGGGTGAAGAGTTCCCTAGCTAGGTTTTCAAAGTATACCTACTGCCTCCGTCCCAGAAAGAGTGCAATTTTGCATTATTTATGTTCAAGTTTGACCATAAGTCTTATTTATACAATATTTTATGATTAGTATTTTTTTTATTGTTATTAGATGATGAAACATGAATAATACTTTAGGTATGATTTTTTTAATTTTTTTAAATAAGTCAAACAATCAAATGTTAGATATGAAGAATTCACAACTGCATTTAAATTGGGACGAAGGCACTACTAGATAGGTTTCCTAAGGCTTGTCCCAATTCAACCCGATGTAAAATCTGACCACAACATAATTGGCCAATTCCAAGATGTCCTCCAGCAAGTAAAGGGGTTGTAATATATATTGGTTGTGCTTAGAAGGCCGTTATGGATTGATTGGCTATCCTCCTTAGAAAAGTTCATGACTGTCGATCAAAGAGAAGCTACTTAATTATTAACAAATAAGGGTACTAGAGCTAGCTGAAAATCGATTAGGAAAAAAAGCAAGAAATTAACAAATTTGTATAGAAATTTTTGTTATAGAATATTAGCACCAACTTTTAACTGTCAATCTCTAGCCTAGAACTAGCTAACTATCCCAGTTTTAATCAAGATGCTCCCAGTACCATAGAACACTTGACCAGTGTCGATTCTACATGCATGGTCATCGGTGATGATTTTGGATCCAACATTGTTAAACCGGCACTGACCTGATAGGGCAATTAACACATAGTAAGTAGGGACCCTGGTAACACCGTTCGTCAAGGTTAATTGTCAATTTTCCAGCATATAGCAGCAAAAAGATCTATCATTTTTGTGTGTAGCAAGTGGCAGCTGCTAGCTTAGCTATATATCATCCATGCATGCCTGGACAAAATCTCTTATTAAGAGGCGTAGGGGCTCCCATGTTTAAAGATATCAATTTCAGGTGCATATGACGATATTCTAGTTAGCTAGTATATGTAGCCTTTCCCTCTCCCCATCTATCTATACATCGAAAACAACCAAACATCACTAAAAGTGCAAAAGGAGAACAACAAGAGAGATGTGACAAATTTCCAGAGGCGGATCTAGTGTGGGTGCTAGGGGGCTTAAGAACCCCTACCCGATGGATCCCCTTGGAAGATAAGAGGATGGGAAGAAGGAAAAATAAGAAGAGTAGGGGACTGAAGGAGGGAGAAGACAATCAGCGCCTCTCTCTCACTCGGCTGGATTCGCCCCAGCAAATTTCAGTTTTTCTTCAATTTGGTCAATACATGCATGGCTAGCTGCTATGTTCAGAACAATCGAATTCACTGTAAGTGCATACATATACATGTGAATATCTCTTTTGTACAAGTACAACGTACGAACAAACAACGGATGATCATCATCAGCCCCATCTTTTAGCTATTTAGAAGCATAAGCGAAATTGCTTATTAGTGATTAAAAATAATTTATCGATAAAACTTTTATATATGTGTTTTTTTAATCTAAAAGCAATTGCTGAAAATAATATTCTACGATGAAAAGACCCTAAGTTTTAAATTTTAATTTTGTCCTATAATCATAAGTATAAGAAAAGGAGGTGCAAAGTACTCCCTCCGTTCATAAACATTCAAATTTTAGGTTCATACTCCATTAATAATTTCTTAAACTTCTAAAGGTCAAATTTTTAAAAGCTCTACTGTCTTGTCATGAGATGTCAAATTAAGAGGCTAATTGATCGAACAAGTCATTGATTAATGGACAATATCATTTATCACGAGCAAGGTATTTGTACTAACCAGTATATTGCTCGTACTTTGCAACGAAAAATTTAGTTATAATATTATTAATTATTTGATGAGCCCATTGAAATTGTGTTCCATAGATAGACAAAGTAGAGAACAAAAATTGATTATTTGTACGGTTTATCTCAGGAACATGATGTGCTGTACGTAGGGAAGCGGTTGGTTTTTTCGGTTTTCTCAAAGTGGGGGAGTGTTTTTTGTATTTCTCAGTGTGGGAATGCGCTACATGTGAATGAGGGAAGAGGGAGGACGTACTCTGCACTTGCGCTTTTTAAATACTACCTCTATTCTGTAATAAACTGCAGCATTGTAATTTAAAACCATAGAACTAGAGTTGTTATGGAAGGAAGTTAATAATTAGAGAGTAATGATAATGGATATACTCCTCTCGTTCCAAAATAAGTTATTTTTTTTTAGTTTTTGATACAATGATTAATTATTTATCTTATTTGTTTTTTGTGATTAATATTTTATTATCATTAGATAATAAAACATGAAGTACTTTACAAGTGACTATTTTTTTAGTTTTTTTATAAATTTTTAAATAAGATAGATAGTCAAACATTAAGAAAAAACAATTTTTTTGAAGTATTTAAACATGAAGTACTATATGGACGGACGGTAGCTCCAAGTGGGCTACCTGCAGAACGCAGTGTACTTTGAGCAGGAGTACTCTTTCCTTGTTCAGGGAAAGCAGCAGCGAGGCAAGCTAGTCCCAAGGCAATGTAGTACAGTACTATACTGCTTGTTGTGCAGCAGTACATGGATCGATCGATCGATCGATGACTCAGGCAGGCAGGCATGCAAATGAGGCAGCTCAGAATGCAGAATCTGCTGCTGCTCAGAGCAGCACAGCATGTTTGAGTGAAATTATTTCAAAGCTTAAAGCTGCATGCATGAATGAATGAATGAATGGAGAATGGGTAGAAGAGAGAGCTGTACGTAAATTGTAAATTGTAGAGAGAGAGAGAGAGAGTAATCACTACACTGCTGCTGCTGTGTGTGTAGAGAGAGAGAGAGAGTATTAACTACTCGTAGTACTCTCTCTCTTGAAGTTTCAGAAAGAAAGAAGATCTTGAAATTCAGAGAGAAAAAGGCTGTGGCGTTTTCGAGCGCGACAGCGATGTATCTTCTCAAGATAGATCGATATATGGATGGATCGATCCAGTGGTGGTAGAGGCAGGTAGCTACAGTGCAATGATCGATCAAGGATTGCATTTGCATCTGCATCTGCAGCAGAGCAGAAGGAAGAGCTAGCAGGCCAGGAGGGCACTGAATCGTATGCATCATCAGAATGCGCGAGCTCCAAAGGAAACAAAAGCGTGCGCTTTCCTTGCATCTCTGCGCACCTCAGCATATGCATGCATGCAACAAATCGATCGCTTTTCATCGGCTATCTCTCCTGCAGGGATTCAGTTCAGTGACCATGCATCATTCAATTCTCTTCCAGTACGTCCCTGGTTGTTAATTCTGTCATTAAATTTGGCAGACTAGTTTAATTAACTGAGCAATTAACCTTGCTTAATTTTCTGAACCAAACCAAGCAGCAGCAAGCAACAGATGCAATGTTCAGTTTCAGTGTGCACATATGCTAATCAGGCATGAGGTCAGCACATCAAGCAGAGTGAAACTGAAATGTCGAGCAGCACTGTAGTAGGTAGCCATGGCATGGCATGGCTAGCTAGTTGCTAGGTGGTCAGAGAAAGAGAAAGGGAGAGAGAGAGAGAGGTTGAAGAAAGGTCGCATGCATATGCAGCAATGGCATGCAGAAAACCAAAGGGGATATTGAGTTTCCCAAGGTTGAAGACGTCGTAGCGGTCGAGCGAGCAGGCTAAGCAAGCTACAGTGGTGGTCTGATCGAGTGAGTGAGGAGCTAGGTGGTGATGGTGACGAGCCAGCCGGGACCCTGAATCTGATCAAACTGATGAGAGTGGACAAATTGGTTAAGCAAAGCGCAAATAGGAGTACTCCTACATGCATGCCTTCGATCTCTTCAGCTGGAGCTGGACTGCCTAACAACTAACTGCTTTTTGGACCCCAAGAATCTACTACACTTTGAAACTGCAGGGCAGGCCTAGCTAGCTATTGTGTCATCGTATATCTATCCTACTACTCCCTACCTACAGCATAGTACCATATCATTATGGCTTCTTTCTGCAGGTCTGTGGTGTAGTAGAGCTCTCTGTGTGTGTGTGATCTTCTCTTCTCGTATCATGCCATGACTTCTCAAGAGGAGGGAGAGCTAAGCTGCTGGATGCAAACCAACACTAGTGGTAGATCTCATCCATCAGAGTCTTCAGACATCCCAGTGTCCATTATTCCATAGCGTACACTACTCAAGGTACAACAACGAAAACCATATGGGATCGGTGCTTGTCAATTATGCGCCGAGGATTGGACATATCAAGCTAGCTATTAGCTTGCAGTCTTCAGTCTTCAGTCTTGGCAACGCCCTCATTACAATTGTTTTATTTTAACAAATAATTCCAGCGTGAGTGTGATCGGAACTATGGGTTTTAGGAGGGGGTGTGTAGGCCACTGCATAACTGCTCAAGCAATCTACTACTAACTGAAATTAACAACTTCATTCAGAGGATGTTGGATGGGCCTACAACAAAAGGAGGCACAGCCCATTTCTTACCTATTAAATTTGGGCCTCAGAAGTTATGGGACCAACTAATTAATCTTGGCACTGCTAGTTGGTCATTTTTTTAGCATGATACTGTGTATGTTCAAGTTTGTAGCCTAGGAAAGTATACATGGTATGAATCCTTTGCATGATACTGTATATATTCAGGTTGCAGCCTAGGAAAGTATAGATGATATGAATCCTTTATTATTTAGCCGTCCTCTTGCAAGTGCAAGTAGTTTACTCTTCTTAATCAGTGGTAGTAATCTGCAGCTTGTATTCCCTATTTTATTTGATTATTTCTATTGCTTCCTTTCCACATTCAAATCCAAGTTGCACAATATATACTACTAATGTGATGCTCAGATGGAGAAAGACATGCCATTTTGTGTACAGATGCTGCTGCTAGTTTTCGTCAGCAAGACAAAAGATAAAGCAAACCAGGTTCAACCTCTTGTTCTGTCATCTTTTCTTTTTCCTTTTTTTTTAGTTGATCATCATCCTTTCCGGTGGTTAGGAGCAGCGTGAGCTCATGCTTTCTTCAGTTTGTATCTATATGTGTGACCATAAATAGCAGGAGATAAGATAAATTATACAGCAATTTTCTTCTTCCATTGGTGCAGTGGTTGCAGGAGTTGCCAAGCTTAGCATGCATGCCACATTTTCTTTTGAGTATCAGCTTTGGTTTCTCTGAGCAAATTATGGACAAGAAAAGGCCACACTCTTAATATATAACATCTTCAAGGAGCAGGGGAAAGAAAACAACATGAATAGTGATCAGATTGAGTAGATTCTTTCAGAACCAGCTTTCTCTGAAAAGTGAAAAATGTCCACTAAGGCTACCAGGGTGATCGAGAGCACGCACAGCAACTTTGTTTTACTTTACATTTGCCACTTCAAATCTACAGATTATTTTTCACAAGGCAAGGCTAACTAATGTAGCTATTATGTACATTAATCATGATCAGGTGATTGTAGGCTATGCACATCCTTTTTTTTTTTTTTGTTCTAGGTGGATTTCAGCTTGTCCAAGTTATGCTTGACCTGCAAAACATCGACAGATATGAACATGAACTTTCCTTCAAACTCAAATATTTACTGAAAGGTGTGGTATTAGGAGCTCTGACCAAAATTGCATTGGCCTCATCTAGGAGTGGCTGGACAATGGTGAGAAGGACCTTCACGTCCTCTGCAAAATCCTCAATTTCCTGACAGTTCCCCATCAGCAATGCTATGAAGATCTCCCTTTCTGGAATGAGCTTCTGTGCCACCTGACAATTTTGCAGGTAATGCTCAGGAGATTGGTGAACAGAGATGACTCTGCAGGTGTGATGACAAATGTGATACTATTCAGACAATTGTAATTGTTCTATACCCTATAAGCAGCTGATGCAATCCAACCATGCCATGGCTTCAAAGTAGTTGCATATGTTTTCTCGACGATCTCTTCGAGGCTCGACTGATCGCGGGTGTTCAGCAACCCCTCCAGTAAATGTTTTGAGAAATTAATCGACCTAGTTGTAAGAATTCGCAACACGGCTCGATAAAGATTTCCAACAGAGTTGAAATTATAGACATGATTATGTGTCAGATTAGGAAAATTCAGTTTACCTAGCCAGCCAGACAATAGCTCTGGTGCAGCTGTTGACCTTCTTTGAGGTCCCTTCCTCCACTTCCTCTGTTACTATTGCTGTCAGGCTTGCATACTTGCAAGGGTCCCTTGCAAGCACATCCTGTAATCTCTGCAAATAACACATAATGATTCAGCATTTTCTGTTTAAGTGATTAGTGGTATGTCAAGCACATGACAATTTAATAATTATTATGTAGTTTGCAGACAAAAACAGAGTGTTTACCTGAACATTCTGCTGAATGTCTTGCCTCAGGACTAGTAACGTTGGTCCAACATTATCTTCAATGGCAACAAGGTAGCGTGTGTCAATTCAGCATGATTTGATTTCTCAAATGCGACTTAGGAGGGAAAGAACAACACCAAATTGATCATATTGCTCTTGTTTTTTTTCAGAGCATTAAAAATGCTGCAGAAAAGGTACTTGCTGTTTTTTCTCCTTTTCATCGATTGATATGGCCACACGACAGAGAAGTGGTAAGGCCTATGTGCCACATGCTGTGTTGATAAGTTCATCCCCTCTTATGAAAAAAACAAGGTGTATGCATGCATGGCTTATAAGCCAAATTCCCCAATCACATATGACTACAGAACAAAGCCAATACTAGAATAATCCACTGCCAGTGCACATGCCAATGCAACACATTGATACTGTAAAAGAAAATCCTTCTCTTCCTAAAATTCCACATGAGCATGTATCACTCTAGTCCACCACTGAAAATTCCTCCCAACAACATGTGCACAAAGAAATCAAGTGTAAACAGCAGTGCAGAACAGCACTAGAAACCTGCTAAATTTCCATCCATGGTGTGTCAAAAGGGATATCAGGATTTGAATTTCATCTGAAAGAAAGAACATGAACATGACTACTAACCAAGGACATGGATGAGGTGCTTGGAGACCCAGAGGAGGTCCATGGTGGATGACCTTTTCTGCCTCTGCTGCTGCTGCTCATCCTCATCTCCTGGACATGGCAAGGACAGCTCCTCCATGGCTATCCTCAGCTCAGACTTTCCCTTCCCCATCTCCTCCCTTCTCACCTCCATCTCCCCTATTGCTAGCTGCTCATGTCTACTACTATCCCCATACTTATATGCAAGCAAGCATCATTTCTTGGGACAAATGTTGGGGTCAACTTCTTGCTGATGTTTTAAATTACTATATATCTCTTCTTCTTCTTCTTGATACCATCCTATGTGAAGTCAGACGCAACAAATGGCGAATTATTGGGAGTTAAATAGGGTGGGTGGTTCTTGTCTTTACTTCCTTGGGATGATTTAATTATCCTGATGATGCAACTATCCTGGACTTGTTTAACAGGCTTAGAGCCATTGCCGTATACTTCCTACAATAGAGAATGGTTGACAGTTTTGTAGAGCATTGTTGGTTCTTATTCCAAGAAAAATGTTGTATAAACTAATAGAACTGACGTTTTCTAGACAGCAAGTTGAACTAGATCATCTTATTTTGATAGTTGTTTGAGATAATAATTAAGGAGATAGAGAAAGAACACAGAATTTTTTTTAGAGGAAGATAAGACCTTGTGTAGCTTGATCCAATGGATGAGGCTTCTTGATTCTTAAAGGCAACAATTGGATTTCTTGAACCCTCACTAAACTTCCTCTAAAAAAGGAAATTGTACAGGTCAATGTGGAAAGAAAATCTGAAATAAACAGTTCAGTTTTTGTTCACACAATTTATGAAAGTGTTGCTTGTCTTCCCTATTTTATATTTTAGTGCAAAAAGAAATCATTGATCCAGTTGTTCTTGGATAACTACTGCTGAGAAGCCGCTGCTGCTGATGCAATCTGCTGATCCATGGACATCATCAATATGTGACATTTATACATATACACATCCAGTAATTCTGATCATATTGGCCATTCAAATCTGTGGGCTACTGCAGGGTTCATATGAGAACTTGACTAAAGTAGTGTGATAGTGAAGCCAGTGATGATTTACCTAAGCATGGCTATCAAAGCAAATTCTTGGCCGGTTGAATTCCTCTAAATGTCAGTATCAAGAATATCACTGTCCGTTTATTCTTCTGACCAGATATGTTACATATCTGAACAAGCAGAACAAGAGAATGTGAGATAGTTGTTAAAGAGTAACATTATTCTGAAACTGATAGTAGCATGCATGAAACCAAACTGCAATGGAACTGGCAGAACCCACACATTTCATTGCAGAAGTTACAACACTCAATAAAAGTTGATGAGATAAAAATCCAAGTACAATTAGCACAGTACTTGGTTTGACCTGAACATTGACAATAAGTAATTGCAGCATCGAACTGATTAGCAACATCTTAGATCAAATCCTTACTAAACAAGGTCAAAGGAATTATCTAAAAGATTCTTTTTCAGATTAACTAGTAGTAGTAGTACTTAATGCTACTGCAGCAATGACCTAAACCAGAGTGAAGCAATGAACTGCATTTTTTTGATAGACAAAATAATTGAACAAACAATGTGGCAACGTCTGAGATTCTGAATACCTGATCACCCCCATCGTCAGTCCTGATGAGAATTCACAAACGAAGAACTTGTTTTGAATTGAGGATTAATCACGGATGGAGCAATGCATCCCGATCCTAATTTCAAGAGGAAAAACAAAACGACGAGATCGACCTGTTGATCATGGGCCTTTGTTGCGATTTTGGGCCTGTGATGATAAGTCCACTCCGAGGCCTTTGTTCTGCTAATGAGCCCATTATTACTCCACTCATTGGGCTACCAAATTGGCATTTCACATTATCACCTCTAGATTCTTTTATTTTTAGTTTCATTTAATAGATCATTTACAAAACTATATTTTTATTTTAAAAATCTACAAATCTAACCTCCTCACGTCCTTCTAGTGGGCGGAATATATAAAACACCCTCTACAAGGGTACGGAAGTTGACATGACAGACGACTGGGAGGCCTCAGGAAACGGCCGATGATGGTGCGGTGACAGGTGACAGTTGCACGGTTTAGCATGGCCCTCTTCTTTTTTGCCCAAAACATATGATTTTCTACTTATTCTACCATCTTAATCCCAACATATGTATCACTCTCCCAACAAGCAGGCAGGTGGACAGAAGATTAATGCAAATGCAATGACAAAATACACTCCTAGAGTCCTAGCTAAGCTCTCAAAGTAGTTATTGGGCTCAACTGCATGCATGCCACCTAGGTGAGTAATTAAGCCGGCTGTCTGTCTGTCTTGCGGTCCAACTATCTGAAAGCGAATCATCATCACTGATTCGATCTCCTCTCTCTCTTGTCGTGTCACCAATGCCATCAACCAATCTAACAGCAAGGTTAACGGTACAGACCTGCTAATCTCTGAAATCTACACGTCACCTTTATATTACTAGCTAATTACACATGTATACTGTACCAATAATAATACATGATCAATTGCTCATATAGCTTATCAATGTTCGTGCAACAGCTGAGGACTTACAAATCTAATGTGTTAAATCTTAAAGCTTGTTTGTACCATCTCATTGCACCAACTGTTCTGGTAATTTTACTCTACACCTCACAATGTACCCATCTTTTTCGAATAAGCGAAACACCATATCGGCAAACGAAAATAAACTGTGAATAAAAATTTTATATACATGCTTTTATCGATTTAAAAGTGAAGATCGAAAAATTTTATACGTAAAATAGAGTATTAAATTGGTTACAGGTAATGTACCAATTTCTTTTGGAGCTATTAGTTGACGGTACCATTAAGAAAATTGCTCTTATATTAATACACTCTTCCTCACTTTTGTGTGTGTCTACATAGTTAAACAGCGCCACGTCACCACCTCTATCCTCTAAAAATCAGAGGGAGCGAGCAGAACAGAAGAGAAGAGTCTGACAGAGCGGGCCCACCGGGCAGTGAATGAGAGAGCACGGAAAGCGCGCGACCGCTGTATCCAGCCAGGGGCGGGGTGGGGTGGGGCCCACGCGGGCATGTGACGGCCTGCGAGGGGCGGGTCCCACGTGTCGGGCTCCCCGTGCGTGGCGGTTCGCGTTGGACGGCGTGGGCCCCACCCCCCCCCCCCCCCCCCCCCCCCGCCGCGCCACACGCCAACCGAAGCTCTCTGTCGGCCGGCCCCCTCTCTCTGCCTTTTTGCGAAAGGCCCCCTCGACTTCCCTTGTATTTCTGTTTCGTCCAAACTTTTACAGTAGAGTCAGCATTTTCTGCCATATCTCAAGATAGTCAACTTCTCTTCAAACTTTTGAAGCATGGTGTTCTCCGTTAAAAATGTCATCTTTTGACCGGCTTTAGAGTGTTTAAATACCTACTTAAGGGTTTGTTTGACGTGCCTGCCTGCAGCTTCAGCTTCGTCTCTTGTGGAGCTGAAGCCAGCTAAATATAGTTTTTGAAATTTATCATTTTTCTTATATGCGTTGTGCTTATATAATGTAAATGATACTATTCGTACGTACAAATTAGGATATCTTTAAATGTATTATCACAGTTGAACGCATAAAACTAGGTTATTTTTATCTTAGAGGTATAGTAATAACAAATATTCCCTACTCCCTCCTACTCCCCTATCTTAAGATATAACACGGTAACATTTTATAATATTATGAATTTAAACAAAATAATAGTACTAGATATGCTATCTCCGATACTAGATAGTTATATTTTAGTATAGATCAAGTACTATCTCAAATGAAAATATATGAACTAAGGTGTTCATCTAGTAGAGAGGGGATACACTTCCAAACGACATGTCCTTTAAAATAATCTAAAATTTAATATAAAAATCATATATTTATTTTTTAAGTTTTAAAATACCTAATACTTAATTTATCATTCACTAACATAGGTTCATGTCGTAGTCTCTTCTTCTTTTTTCCTTGCTCGCTCCCAAGCTCACTCTGATTATTCAAAGATGGGTAAATAAAAAGAAACATATGTGCTCCGATACATGGACCACCCAACAAGTGTGAAAACAAGATAAAAAACACTGTGGAAGTTTCTAGCCAGGCTGCAGCAGCAGGGCCTCTGATGGAGATACCTGAAAAATGCAGGGTGCAATCTGTAGAAAAGCCAGTCTCCATTCTTTAATTTCTTGTTGAAAAATTTCCGTAATCTTAGCTTCTTCCTTCCTGCTTCTCTCTCCTCCTCCTCCTCTTCTCCTCCCCACTGAGATCCCGCCATCGCCATGGCTCCTCCGCCGCCGCCGCGCTCGCCGCCGGAGACGATGCACTAGGAGCGGCGATTCTACACCGAGATTGGTGGCCGATCCGGGCCCGTGCATGTATGCGATGTTCCTCTCTCGGTGCTCCTCGATGATCTATCTTTCTTGTTATTCTCTGGCTGTAGATTGGGGCTTCTCTTCTCGTTTTTGTCATGAAAGAATGTTCTTTTCGTGTTTGTGAGTCCGGTGCCTTCGGAAAATAGGGATTTTTTATTTTTTTTTTGCGTTGGCTATTTACTCATCTTGTGTGGATTCTAGGCTTTGGATTTGCGGTAAAGGAAGGATTTTTTTTCTTTGGGGGCTAATTGAGTGAAGGCAGCGAGGCGAGGGAGAAGGTATGGCCTTGGAAATGGTAAAGGCGGCGACGAGTGAGAAGCTCAAAGAGATGGACTGGGCCAAGAACATCGAAATCTGCGAGCTCGTCGCTCAGGATCCTGGGTATTTCTTCTGATTCCCCTTGCCACACTGCCTTTTGACTAGATTTTCATGTGCGGGATTTCGAGTTATCCCATTTAGCATTGCAGGTTTTCTACTAGTGGAAGTTTTGGTTAGTTAATCACTTTGCAACAGTGGTTCTCCCTGATATTTTAGTGTAAAAATTAATTGTACTGAAGGGGCTACCAAATCTCCATTGCCAGCTGGCCTCAGTATTTTCTTTTCACAAGTTATGGCTCATCGTTTGCCATATGGAAAGATTGCTTTTATGTCCTTGAATGGCACATTGATGTTTATCTACCTGTTACTGTCAACAGGAAAGCGAAGGATGTGATCAAGCCTATAAAGAAGTATTTAGGAAGCAGGAGCAAGAATACTCAACTTTATGCTGTAATGGTAAGTTATATTTGCGCAAGAAGCTTCCTTTGTGCCTTGGCCGGTGGCCCCAGGATGAACTACAATATTTTTGCGATTATAGAATTGTCACAGGGACATTCTCGCTAGATCATGGCCATGTAAGAAGTCGCGCTCTAACCCTTTCTTTTATTTAGAAGCCAGCATAGAAGTACCTAAGATGTTTGCTTGACTGTGGAGTTAATTCTGTGCTTTTTTTGATCGCTTAGTCTTAGGTCATATTAGGTTTGTTGGTGCAAATTATTATCTTTCTATCACTACAATTAATATCCCATCTTCCATAGTGAATCTAATTAAAGTTATAATTATGTGAATGTCTTTTCTTTCCACGCCTTTAATCTTGGTTTATTGTGCTATTTGTTATAGCTGTTAGAGATGCTCATGAATAACTGCGGAGAGCCTATCCACAGGCAGGTCATTGATAACGGTCTTCTCCCAATACTTGTGAAGATTGTGAAGAAAAAGGTGACCTGTTCTCCTTTCTTTTTGTGTGAAAGTTGGAGGAAAGTTGTTGAGATGTTGACATAATTACCAGTTCAGACAGAATTACCAGTTCGTGAAAAGATATTTCTTTTGCTGGACGCGACCCAAACATCCCTTGGTGGAGCTAAAGGGAAATTCCCTCAGTACTATGGTGCATATTATGAGTTGGTGGTATGTATCATTTTTTAGTATTCCATCTTCAATTCTTCATTGTAATACTGTGTTAAGGGGTGATAATGGGCCAAGTCCCTTGGATCCTTTCATAACCCTACTAAACCCTTAAATATATTTTTGCTTAAAAAACTATAAAATTTCAGCCCGCCCCATTTTGGACCCCAACCCATAAATTTTGTATAGAAGAACCTGGGCCCATTACCACCCCTAACTGTGTTTGAGAATTTGGACACCTCTACGCCAAGTGAATCTGTATAGTTTACGGTTTTTCTTCAATATAATCTTTTCCCCCACAAAAATAATCCATGCGCTCATCCTGATCAATTGATCACTCTGTGAGAGCCCTGAGGTCTTGTGTACTTGTATTATGGATCGTTCCATGATTTATGATTTAACCACCTCCACAACTCTGAGAGGTTTGGCAATTATTTGCATATTGCTTTAGTGTTACCTTAAGACAGGAAAGAGCTACTTTTTGTATACATCTGAAGTGATTATCATCTTCTCTTTCACAGTCTGCTGGCGTTCAGTTTTCAAACCGTCCAAATGTTGTTGTTACACAAGCACAAGCCCCAGTCCCAGTCCCAGAACCAACAATTGAACCAAATAATAACAGTTTATCTAGGAGATTGGATGAAGGCCAGAAGGAAGTGCATGCACAGCCTGTTTCAGAGTCGAGGTGTGTTCTAGTTTCTACTTTAATTTGGAGATTATGTTGTATGCATATGAAGCTTGCTTGTTTTAGTCCAATCTCACAGTGCAGTCAATACTCAATACTTGATCAAAATTCTATGTGCCAGTAATTGAAATTGATTATTGCTCGAGTACCTCAGTTCTTTTCTGCTGAATGGTGAAACTGATAATTGCATTAAATTACTTTGATCAAATGTTCCATGGCCTAAACAGGTTATTCCTAGAACATTCAACATACTTATTCAATCCTCACAGCAAATGAACTGACAGCTGCGACCCATTATCTTTTCTAATCGTCTCAATGTCATTTAAGCAACAGTACCATAACCTTGATGCTTTTGACATATTACTGTGGGTAAATAAATGGTACTAACTCTGGTAGGAGTGATATATCACACTCACGTCTTGTTGATTTCAATTTTCAAGAATTGATGCAGCATTTCATATTGAAAGGTGTCTGTTTGTATCACTTGTTAATTGCTATTAATTTTATCTATGTGCATCTTTGATTGATGTACCATAGTAGTGCAAGTAGCATGGTGCTCATAGAAGAACTGGATGGTTCTTGAATGGAATATCCAATATCAAAGCACTTTTTTCTGTATGGTATGATTCCATATTTGTAGCATACATTTCCTCTTGATCATTGCTGCAGTTGTCCATATGGTGTTAGGACTAACATATATGTATTTTGTGTTGTTTATTAACACTTGAACAAGATAATTGTTTGATGATGTGAGAATTATTACATTTTTGTGTTAACCATTGAACTGCCTTTTGGCTTTTCAATCATTTTGACAGTACACTTTGGTGCAGTATAATCCGGAAAGCTTCTAGTGTCATGGAAGTTCTAAAGGATGTGCTTAATTCCATGGATCCTAGACTCCCTGAGGTATATATATGGTGTTGTGTATCCTCATTTATCTGACATGTTCTTTTTTTTTCCATTTTTTGATCATCGTTTGTAGATTTATCATTTTTGCTTCCATATACCTTTTCCCAGGAAAGTAACTTAAGAGGTACTTTATTTTTCTCAAGTACCGCGAACTCTTACATGTTTACACCTACAAATGTATCTTATAGGGAGCAACGGATGAGTTTGTATTGGATCTTGTGGAGCAATGTACATTTCAAAAACAGCGAATCATGCACCTGGTTATGACGTCGAGGTAATTGTCAAAATGTTTGGTGCTCTTCAATATTTCCATTGATTTCCATGCAAATGGGAACACTTCTTTGACATTGCTCGTTCAGTCCTGAGAATCCTGATCTTGTATAAGCTCTATTTTTATGTTGATATGTGAGTTGCTATCTTTTGTTGCTAGGGATGAACTGGTGGTATCACAAGCAATAGAACTGAATGAAGAGCTTCACAAGGTCCTTGTACGGCATGATGCATTGCTTTCAGTTGAACCAACTACAACAGTAGCTTCTACTCTCAAGGAAGAAGAGGAAGAAGATGCTGAAAGTCTTTACCGGAGGTATGTGCATTCATTCTCTATTCCTTCAGTGGTGGAAGGTGTCTGATCACATTATTTTCCTCGCCAACACAGGCTTCGAAAGGGTAAAGCATTATCGGAAGATTACACACATGATTCCATACCATCATTTAGATCTATACCTGAAGACAAGATGCGCCGCCCGCTCACCATTGAGCCATCCCATACTGATAAGAAACTGGGGGCACTGAATATTCGCTCTCCAGATCCTGAGGTGAGGCCTGAAGCCGTGCTGATTCCACCACCGCCTGCCAAGCACGCCGAGAGGGAGAGGTTCTTCCGGGAGAAGAGCATGGATGCCAACTTGCTCGGCCATCTTGCAGGCCTATCGGTGCACAGCCGGGATGGCAGTAGTTCGTGTAGTGGCAGCACCGATTATGGTGACTGAGGTGTAGTACATGTGGTATATACAGTTTCTTTTTTTTTGTTCTTCAGGATGATCTTCTGCTTGCCCGCCAATTGATGTTGAGAGAGAGGCAGCCTCAGCCTCATCGTCGCTGACCATTGTACACTTGGTTTTCTAATTCTTTTACAATTCTTCCCCTTCTCCTTACCTGACATTATTGGGAGACATGCTGTGTTGTGATCATTCAGTTCTATAGAGATGCTTGCGTTCCAAGCTGTGTGACCATCTGCAATGGTTTGCTTGAAATTTTACTTTTAGTTTCATCTCCTTTTTGCTTTGTGGTGTGTAGTGGACTAGTGGTGTGGGTATGCTTGTGTCAGAAGCGTGCCATTCAGCTTTTGGCCAGCAGCTAATGGATCAGTTGAGCCCCATGATGTGTTGTCGTGGGTCACTAGCATTGTAAAAGATTATGCCCATGACTATGAAACCTCTTTCTGGCAAGACCAGGGATCCAATAGTATCCTCCTATCTTGGAGCCAGCCTTGAATGGTTTAGGGCTGACTTGCCAAAGTTGTTTCACAGCAGGCAATGATCTGTTCAGTAGACTTAAACAATTCATTCATTCCATCCATGTTATCCTTATCAAGCACAGGTTTATATGATGCCAATGACTGTAAACATTTGAACTGAGCAAATTCCTGTGTAAATTCCTTGCGAATCCTTGTGTAAATTTTCATTCCTATCGAATTATAATAGAAACACATCAGCATTACTCTGAATAATTCATATATATTCTGACTTATACATACGGAACTAAAATTTTGTATTTTCCATGCTACAAAAGTGGAGTTGTGCTGGTTCCCCCTGTTTCTTTCTACGTTGCATCTGCAACCACTGCATCCTCGAAAAAAGACCCAATCGAAAAAAAAAAAACACTACCGTATGGAACTAGTACATACTCTTACCGTTTTTTATTTAATACTATTGATTTTTAAATTTATATTTGACCTTAGATGCTACTAAGCCACTTGTAACCACTAGGCTACAGGTCCTTTCACGATATCCATTTAGCAACCTAGTCATAACATAAATAACAAATAGAGCATTGGCCATACATCATTCCTATCTCTTACTCTATTTGTTTTCTCTTGGCACTTACCCCGTCCACACCACGCTCGCCTTTATGTCTGCTCCTTAAATCTGTTGGGAGGAGCTTGTCAGCGTGGGAGGAGAACAATGATGATCTGACGTCCATATTGTCTCTCTTGAGCTTGAGCAGAGAAAGGTGGAAGACAAATTGGTAGCGATAAGGCAAGACAAAGAGGAAGGAGATGTGCGGCTGATGGCGACGATGGCGGTGTGTGTGGTGGGGGAGGGGGGTAGGCAGAGGAGGTTGAGTTATAGTGAGGCGATACGGAGAGGAAGGACAACCTACTGAGACAACAAGCATGATATGGTCCCAACCACTCAGCAAACCAAGGGGTGGCTCAATGAGGATGTTGGTCACCAATCAACTCTGCTCTCTATACTCAGGTTGTCCTCGCATGGTGCTGACTTCATATCGTGGTCAATAACATCCACCACCATGTCATCGTTGACTTTCTCAGGGTCATCTACTACCTTACCTCCCACACAACTATATTTAGTGGCTTGCTAGGACAGGAAAGAGGGGAGGGAAGGGGAGGCAACAAAGCTGAGGCAGAGCAAGACCGCCTAGGGAGGGTGAGAACGAACAACTTCTTTCGTTTTTTTATTTGATACTGTTGACTTTTAGATCTACGTTTAATTATTTATCTTTATTTTTTGTGCAAATATGCAAAATAATATGCTTAGAGCATCTTCAGTAATAAATTAAATCATAGCAAAATAATAAATAATTATATAAATTTTTAAATAATACAAATGATCCAACATAAATACAAAATTCAAAGGCATCATCGAATAGAAAAAATGTGGAGAAAGTAATTAAATCCAATCAAAACATAAAGGAGTCAAAGTGAACTTATTCCTTTCGAAGAAAGGCTTCCTAGATGGGCCGTTTTTGACATTAAAATTCCCGTAAGAAGTGAAAAGAAGGAGGCCCACGGACGTCGTCGTCTTCACTGCGTCCTCCTCTCCTCTCCTCTCTTCTCGCATCGCCTCCTCTGGTTGCATTGCCAATTCCCCTCGCTGGGTCGCCATGACGGCGGAGGCGGACGACCCGACGGCGGCGGAGACGCTCGAGAAGTTCCGCCTCTACGAGACGCGCGCGGTATCTCTATCCTTCTCGATTTCTATCTTTTATTATCTATCCAGTAGTGGTAGTAGAAGTAATAGGAGGAGGAGGAGGAGGAGGAGGAGGAATGGTCGATTCACCGTCTGCTCTGCAGAGGTTCTACCTGATCGGGACATCGCGGGAGAAGCGGTGGTTCCAGGTGCTCAAGATCGACCGCTCCGAGCGCTCCGACCTCACCATCAGCGAGGACCCCGTCTGGTACTCCCAGCAGGAGGTCAAGAACCTCCTGCACCGCATCTCCGAGGGCAACCGCTCCACCGGCGGCCTCACCTTCGTCACCAAGGCCTACGGCATCGCTGGTTCGTTGTTCTTTATTTTTTTTTCAAAAAAGTATTATTTTGGAACCTCCCAGTATGGAGGATGGATTAGTTATCTCAGGTAGGATACATTGCGTGACTGCTTGCTAAATGCTGAGCGAAAAATTACAATTGATGCTTACCGTATTAAATCTGTCATAGGAAACCCGACCAGATGTTTGTAATGGTTCCAAACTGAATTGCTTTGATAAAATTGATATGAATGGGAGATACTTTAGTAACCCTAGGTTGTCAGTTGTCAGTTCCTCCTCGCCATTCTGACTGAACCTATTTTCTTTCTTGTTATGTAGGTTGCATCAAGTTCTTAGAGTCATATTATCTGATTTTGGTCACCAAGCGCCGCCAAATTGGTTGCATTTGCGGGCATCCTATTTACTGTATAGATGAGAGCCAAATGATAACCATTCCACACTCATCTGTGCAGACAGATGTTGCAACCTCTAAGAATGAGCTACGGTGATTCTTCCTTTGCCTTCTTTAGTGTTTCTTTCTTCATTCTATTCATCATCTTTTCTATACTGCTCTACAGTATCAGCTTCCAACTTGTGGATACTTGTATATTCATTGAACTTACGGAAATATTAACAGGTACAAGAAACTTTTGGCTAGTCTTGATCTCACCAAGGATTTCTTCTATAGCTACACATACCCCATCATGCAGAGTCTTCAGCAGAATGTCACTTCTTCAAGGATGAAGGAAATGCCTTATGAAAATTTATTTGTCTGGAATACTTTCCTGACACAGCCAATTCGTTCAAGGTGCCGCAATACTCTCTGGACGGTAGCTCTGGTCCATGGCCATTTCAAGCAGGTTATGTCTAACAAACAATCAACAAGTTGGTTTTGCCACTATTCTTGTTTCTGGTGTATACTTCTGCAAAACAGATATACCTTTCTATTTGGAGCCGTACTTCTATCCTTGGATCATTCTAAGAATATGTTTGCCAGCTAGGGATCTATCTGTAGAGTCATGCTAACTGTAATGTGAACCCCAAATACCAAACACATACTTCTTATTTACCAGAGTAGATTGCATTCAGGCTTGGAGCATTGTCTGTGTAGTCCTATTAACTAATATTCCTACTTCTCATTTGTTGGAGTAGAACACTAAGTGAGTCGTGATATAAGAAAAAAGTACTATGATTTCAATTCCGAAGTTTATTTTTACTAAAAAATAAAATTTTGAAAAATCCATGTTCCATCAATAAGGAGGGCAACTAGTATGATATTGGACCAGGTCTTTAAGTTGTCATCTGTCTGTCCCTTACTAACTGTAAATGTTATCACTACAAAAACTGTAAGTCTTTGGAAATTGGAATTTGCTGTTTGGTTGATAAATGATGACTGCCGAGTGCTGATACTGTAGAGTACTTATTTAGCTTATATGTATCTCTGTAACAATTATGCCTTCCAACTTTCATCTGATCTTTGCAAATATGCATAAATAAATGTGCTGCAACTGATTTTGAAACTAACATAACATATTGTCCTTTTGATTTTCCAGGCCAAGTTGTCAATATTTGGCAGGGAGTTAAATGTTGTTCTCATTTCTAGAAGATCACGGCATTTTGCAGGGACACGGTAAGTTGCATGTGCTTTAAGATTTCTGGAAGCCCTTCTATTTTATGTATGCTGAAGCCAATCCATTATTCATACTTACACTCTTGTCCATTGACCCTATTTATTTGATTGCTGTTGGCTAATCACACCTTGTGTAATTCTTGTTTGGGTGAATTCATGCATTACATCTAAACCAACAGTTGGGGCTCCTGTACTATTTGTTTCCTCTACTTTTCTGACTGAGACCAAGCATATTATCTATGCTTTGTTAGTAGTATCTTAGTTTTATTCAATTTGAAAATTTACTACCTTCCCAATGATATCTGTAGGTTTCTGAAAAGGGGTGTGAATGACCATGGAAAAGTCGCTAACGATGTTGAAACAGAGCAAATAGTCTTTGAAGAGGAAGCTGGTTCCTGGAAGGGAAGAATGAGTGCAGTAGTACAGATGCGAGGATCAATCCCTCTCTTTTGGTCACAAGAGGCTGGACGACTTAGTCCTAAGCCTGATATTATTGGTAAATATATTTCTTAAAGAATTACCTTGCGATATCTAACATGAAGTCAACTTACATAGTTTTATCAGAGGAAATTCATATATAAAAACCAAATTTCTATCTGATCATACTTCTATTAGAGCACTATACCCAACAAACACTTGAGTTTTAACTGTTAGGCACCTGTCGAATCTCCTTTCTGATATGTTTCTAGAATCTCGGAATACATGAAATTTCTTGAGAAATCTTAAATTTGTATCTTTCTGCAGTGCAGAGATATGATCCTACATATGAAGCAACTAAGTTACATTTTGATGATCTTGCACAGCGCTATGGACATCCTATCATAATACTAAATTTAACAAAGGTATGTGGCTTCTTCTTGATTTTGGGATCTCAGTGTGAGTATGCCCTTACTCCATCTTAAAGCTGAAACTGATGAGCTGAACTGAAAATTTGCTTATTTTACATTTTAATCATTCCATTTCCCTGAATAAGCCTCATTTGGTCATGATCAATCTGTGAAGCTGCAGTACTGTTCAATCAGTTCTTTGTACATCCAACGTATTGATTTTATGTCCAATATATTGCTCATCAAGTTTTTGTGCTATCTGTGTAGACTTTTGAGAAAAGGCCTCGAGAGATGATGCTCAGGCGTGAATATTTTAATGCAGTTGGATATCTTAATCAGAATGTCCCAGAGGAGAAGAAATTGAGATTTATCCACTGGGATTTCCATAAATTTGCAAAAAGGTTTACACTTGTTTTTGATAAATTTCAGATATGCTTGAGTTAGCACGTGTTCATGTGCTAATGGTTCTTCATCTGCTATGTCAGCAAGTCTGCAAATGTTCTGGGTGTTTTAGGAGGTTTTGCTAGTGAAGCACTGGATCTTACCGGATTCTACTACAGTGGAAAGCCAAAAGTTCCAAAAAAAAGGTCGACTCAGCTTAGTAGAACTAGCACCGCAAGGTACTTAATCAATTTTCCATTAAGCTTACGAATTCATGAAAAAATGAATATACCTCTCTTTTACAAAGCACGCTTATTGCCTCCCATATTCTGTCAGTAGAGCTGACAGGTAAAATAAGAAGTGATATCTAACCCATTTTTTAAAAAAATAATTAGTCCATTACTGCCTCATTTGATTTTCTTTCAACCAAGGATATCCACACTGATCATGGGAAAAATCATTGACCACAGCCAGCTGGTTTTTACCTAAGTGATTTGGATGGCCAATTATTCTACCAAATTCCAGTTGGTTAATGCCAGGTCGGTCTGTTTTTGGCTGAACTGTTGTTCGCCAATTGATAAAAACTGCACTTAATTTAAATTTGAAAATTTATGGATTGAGATCGTCCCTCACTCCCCAATTGTTACCAGTGATCTGGTTACTGCTTGGATTTTATCCTGGCATTCAACACTCTGGTGCCATACTTTTGTAACAATGTATCAAGTAGTAATAAGGCCAACATCAGTAGCTCACAACCAGCAGCGTTAGCTAGTACCTTGCGCCTTACAAGCATTACAAATCCAGCCAGTTGATGGTATTGCTGCATGGCCCAACTGTACTTGCTTGATGTGTTAGTTTTTACATTGCTTGTATAAAGTGAGTTGTGCAATGGTGCTAATGTATAATTCTTATTGGCCCAAATATTTTTTTAATTAAAAGGGGAGTTCAGAAAACTAGCACTGGTAATCCTTTTACATTGTGAGAACTGAAGTTTAAGCTTGCCCCATAGAGACTAGGTATAGAGCAAACCCTGGGGCTCAGGGTGTCAGATAATGCCATACTCGCTGTTGTGTCCTGTCCAAATTATGTTCAAAACCAGAAGTGCACATTTTGTGTTCAAAATTAATATGCTCTGAGCTGACAATATTTACCTCATTTATTTTCACAGGGATGGTTCCATTGATATAAGAGCTAGTTCTGGAGACCTTTCAAGGCTTTCCAGTAATGCAGATTCGTTAGGTTCCACTGCTTCTCAAGATATAAGAAATGATGATAGCAAACAAGAGCTTATTGGTGATGCTCCTTGTTATCAGACTGGAGTTCTTCGTACGAATTGCATGGATTGCCTGGATCGTACAAATGTTGCTCAGTATGCTTATGGGCTTGCTGCTTTGGGAAGGCAGCTTCATGCAATGGGAGCGACAGATGTTCCAAAAATCCACCAAGATAGTAGCATTGCTTCAGCTTTAATGGAAATGTACCAGAGCATGGGTGATGCACTTGCTCATCAGTATGGAGGCTCAGCGGCACATAACACAGTAAGTATTTTTTTCTTCTCTTGCTTTTATGAATCATTTGTAATGGCCATAAGGTCCTTATAGTAAACCTCCCACTGGTAGTTCTTAGTTGATATAGTAAACACATATCTTTAACTTCGGGATGAAGTGTGGGTCAATCTGTCTGACCTTTTTCTCTTCTATTTGTGTCTACTAGTGCTCGTGGCATTAGTAGATTTAAACAGAAGTTGATCCTCTTCCTATAGTTTCACTACTTTCCAGTGAACTAAAGTTTAGTCTACTTGTTTCTTTTCAGGTTTTCCCTGAGAGGCAAGGGAAGTGGAAGGCTACCACGCAGTCTCGGGAGTTCCTCAAATCAATTAAACGGTATTACAGCAATGCCTATACTGATGGTGAGAAACAAGATGCTATAAATCTGTAAGTCTCTCATTTTGGCTTATAATCATAAATATCTTAAACCAGCAGAATAGTGGATTAGCTACCAGGATGTTTACTACTGGTAAGTAAATTATCTCCACTGATGTTTTTTTTGGTGATATTACCAGATTTTTGGGTTATTTCCAACCTCAAGATGGAAAGCCTGCTCTCTGGGAGTTAGACACTGATTACTATCTTCATGTAA
Source organism: Oryza brachyantha (assembly GCF_000231095.2). Lineage (NCBI taxonomy): Eukaryota > Viridiplantae > Streptophyta > Magnoliopsida > Poales > Poaceae > Oryza > Oryza brachyantha. The sequence continues at coordinate 438,728 of NC_023170.2, forward strand.
CAACATATGGTGATGATCTTACATCTGATAGCTACCATATGACGTAAGTTGAAATTTGGTTCTATGCTTCAATTTCCATAATTATTTTTTTGGTTCCTTTGTTACCAGATGCAGCCCTTATTTTATGCCGTGAATATTATTTTTATTCATGTAACTGATAGCTCCACAACTGGAAATAGTGCACCTGTGGAATCTGGAGCTGAATTGACCCCTGGAGAAACATGGAGCCCTGTTCCAGCATGTAAAGAAGACTTCTCAAGGATGAAACTTACTTCATTTGACAAACTTATTGAAAGGACCTGCAGTTTAGTAAGGAATGTGCGGCTTCACTGTGATGCTGATCTGAAACAGAGTGGAACTGTTGGAACTTCTGGAATGGCCCCAGATGCGGTGTATGCATTTTTTTTTATTCGGCAGTCTTGTTTGAAATTATCTTATTGGTGTTGTCCTTACAGTTTGCCTGTGATTCAGGGAGATACAGCTTAGAACCCCAAACTGGTTGTTTGGTCAAAGGAAACATGTGGAGACTGTTCCAACAGCAAAAGTTATTCCAGTGGAAAATGCAAATGAAGGTAACAGGGAGGACTTGCATATTTCTCTATGTGGGGAACTGAATTGGCTTTCCTCGGCAGACACATGCGAGGAGGATACCTTCAGAAGGTTGTCCCAGTTTTATTTCAACTATATCTCTTGTTGGTCATTTTGATGTCCAGCATGCCCGCCTATAATCTGATTTCTCTGAACTCTTATGCAGATATCTTGCATTCACAACAGCGGATGTAGATAATGGCTGGTATGGTGGAACACTGATATATGACCAAGATGAAAATAGCGGGGCTTATAGACATTACTCTGAACTTTGCCAGGTAAGCAACTTACAGGGTTCACAGATCATTGTGAAAAGATAGATTCTCATGATTTGCTTCTTCTTCAACTCATAAGCTCACCTGTTTATGGTCCTGACAATGTAGGGATCAGTCATGGATCCCTTCGAGCATGATTCCGAGAAAGAAAGCCATTATGCAGAGGCCCTCAGCATGGATATTGACATTACTGATGATTCAAGGGTAGAAGCAGAAATGCAAGCCGCGCTGGACGAGTACCAGATAATAGGGTCGGATCTCAGCATCATTCCATCATGTGGATCGCTCGCTGAAGACCCTAGCCAGCTGACTAGGTGGATTATTGGTGATGATAAGTTGCGAGTCGGCGCAACACAGTAGCCCCCCCTCACCCCCTCATTTTTTGTATGTTTTGTTTCTTTTTTTGCCAAAGGGCTGTACATATTTCTGCAGCAACCTTGTCATTCATAAAGCTCTTACCTTTACAAAGGAGCTGCCCAGCCTGTGTTTTTATCCAGTTTGCTGGGAGCAACCATGCATTTCAGTAGGCGTTGCTGGATGTAAGTTTGGCCGACTAGGCCTTTGTTTGTAGTAGGTTTTATTTTAGATTGAAGAGCATAGAAGTAGATATGGCCAGTAAATCTTGGAGGATAGTAGTATAGCGCTACTTGGCAGTATGAGTGTATGATTGAATAATGCACACCCAGTTTGAAACAGATAAAAAGAGGGACAATGTATTTTCTTTCCTTGAGTAACCTGTATCTGTAGATTGATGCCTTCATATGTTAAGATTTCTGGCCTGTATTTTCTTCGCTTGGAAAATGAAATGCATTCATAAGTGGGTGTTTTATGGAAAAAAACTAAATGGGACTTGTAAATAAAAAATAATTTATGAATAAAATTTTTATATACGTATTTTTAGTGATCTAAAGGTCAAATCTGAAAAATAAACTTAACATCTTAAAATTAAATCTAAATTTAAGATTAAAAATTTAAATTTTGGTTTATAAGAATAAGCATCAACGAAAAAGAGTGGAGGGAATCGAGGGATATGTGATGATGTGAATTGTGATTGGTGCATAGCTCACGGGTTCGCTGTGCCATTGGCCAGAGCTTGTCCTTTTTACTCTGGTCCATCCTATTCCTGCCATTCTGCTCTCTCCACGATATAAGACTTATTTGATTTATATGAACACTAATAAATCTAGACACATATATAAATTATATATATTAATAAATGAATTTAGACAAAATTAGAAAGTATTACAATATGAAACTGTCATATTTTCTGCTCTCTCCGCAATATAAGACTTTTTAGTATTGACTTGATTTATACGAATGCTAATAAATCTAGACACATATATAAATTATATATATTAATAAATAAATTTAGACAAAACTAGAAAATATTACATGTGGTATTCAGCATGCATATGATACAAATTATTTAGTACAACGTTCTACCGGGTTGTTGGCTTGTTGCTTACTGATGCATCTCTTGCAAGTTGCAAGATTAAATAATTAATCACTGGTTCGCTGTTAGTGAATGATACTACAATAAACAATGCATACGGCGGCTATACTCTGATTTTTTTTATTGTATAGTAGTTGTATCTGACGCAGGCAGTGACCGAGTGAAGTGGATATGATTTTATCTGTTTTGTTAATGTTTTTTCTAAGTAGAAGTCCAAATCAAACTCTCCAAGTTACATGTAGGCGTAGGGAGTTTTTTTTTTAAAAAATACTACCTCAATATTTAAATAGATTACATCGTGGTTTCTTCGACACGCATTCAATTATTCGTCTTATTAAAAAAACATATCTAATTATTATTTATTTTGTTGTGATTGAATTTATAGCTAAATATATTTTAAGTATACTAAATTTTTAAATATTTTTAATAAAACAAATAGTGAAACGTGTTATAAAATACTAATGACGTCATCTATTAAAATATGGAAAATATGGAGGGAGCATTAAACCACCCTAGGTAAAATATATCATATTTTATTTTACACCAGGTTTAGTAAATACTTACCATATATCACTTTGCAACAGGTTTAGCACAACTTTTTATATCGCACCAGATTGTATTAAAATAATTTTCACTTAATACTATGATACATCCTAGAAATTACAAAAATATAATAAAACTCTATAAAATCCGAATGAAACCTGGTAAAGAACGGTATAAAGTCAAAACGAAGTTTAATAAGTTATTTTACAAGATTTCCCTTTTAATTATACGATGAAACAAAGGTTATTATGATGCCCTAGCGTAAAATTAAAAAAAAACATGTCAAACCGAATGCAAAGCGAAGCAGGATGCCATAATTACTTTGTGCAAAGTACAATTTACTCATTTGCTAAAAAAAAGTACAATTTACTTATAAAAAATATTTTTGGAAGAAGTTCCTTTGGAAGTCGTACAAATAATCACCAGTCTGATGATCTATTATATGCATACATTAGTTGAAGAGTTGAACACTTTGACTTGTTTAGTTCAATTGAGTTGCTGACAAAGCCGGCGGCTTTCCATGTCTATCTCCTCCGCTTCCCGCCGCGCCGGCGCCGGCGCTCTCCCCCTGCTCCGCCGGATCGGCGCCGCGCTCCGCCGCCCCTTCTCGTCGGAGCCGGACCCCGCCTCCGCCCCAGGGTACCACGTCGCCGGCGGTCCCAGCTTCATGCGAGGCACGGTGTTCTGGGAGACCGGCCGGCCGCTCACCATCGAGGAGTTCCGCATGCCGCGCCCCAAGGCCGGCGAGGTCCTCATTAAGACCAAAGGTCGCGCCTTTTTCTTCCCTCTTCTCCCTTCAGATGCACCATTGCAGCTAGCTATCGCCTACTCCTGCGTCTGTTCGTTTGTTTGTTTGTTTCCCCGATCGATCGAGATGGGTTCTCTTCCTTCTGACGCAGGGCTCAATCTGTGCAGCTTGTGGGGTTTGCCACTCCGATCTCCATGTTCTCAAGGGTGAGCTCCCATTCTCAAGCCCTTGCGTTGTTGGACATGAGATCACTGGGGAGGTTGTTGACCATGGTTCTCACACTCCTGCTGAGATCATCAACAGGTATACTTAATGTGACCAAGATGATGTTGTCAAGAGACAACTTATGTTTTCTTGCTTAGGATGGTGAATGTATCAGCATGTGTGTTAGTGTAAACTTGAGCTGTGGACTATGGAGTTGGAATTGATGGCTTCTTTCCACCCAAATAATAATAATTTTAGGTTCCCAGTTGGCAGTCATGTTGTTGGTGCGTTTATAATGCCCTGTGGGAATTGCTTCTACTGTGTTAAGGTAACTTATACCTCCTTTGCCATTATCTGCAAGAAAAAAAAGGTTACTTTGCTTTCTTGATTGAATCCATGTACATGAATTTGGTATAGGGTCAAGAAGATCTATGTGAGTCTTTCTTTGCATACAACCGTGCTAAAGGAACACTGTACGATGGTGAAACCCGATTATTTCTTCGGAGTAATGGTAATTTTCAGTACAATTCTTCATACAGTATGTTGGTGATGCTATGGTATAGCTGGGCCTTGCTTACAGCATTTATTTATGTATTTCTAGGAAAGCCAGTGTACATGTACAGTATGGGTGGGCTTGCAGAATATTGCGTTGTCCCGGCCAATGCACTAGCAGTTCTTCCCAATTCGCTGCCATACACAGAGTCTGCGATTCTAGGATGTGCCGTGTTCACTGCATATGGTGCCCTGAGGCATGCTGCTGAAATGCGTGCTGGTGATTCAGTAGCCGTGATTGGAGTCGGAGGGGTTGGGTCAAGGTTAGCTGATATGAGACGTCTTCATCCTTGCCTCTGTTTATATTTTTTTTACCTTTCAAAATAGCAGAGTGAAATTTTTACCTTTCTATGTCCTTATAATTGGAAAATTGCAGCTGTTTACAGATAGCAAAAGCCTTTGGAGCTTCTGAAGTCATTGCAGTGGATGTTCTTGATGAGAAACTCCAGAATGCTAGAACACTTGGAGCAACCCATACTGTAAATGCAGCAAAAGAAGATGCTGTTGAAAGGATTAAGGTATTTGTTAGCCACGTAGCCACCTGCAGTTCAAAAACTGCTCCAATTCAGCTTTTTAATGTTATAGTTGCTGATATTGATATGTTGTTTCTTCTGTAGTGGGGATGTCTTCAAATGTTCATATTGAACATCTCAGCTCGTGTTCCAATTGAAATATGATGTTTTGAATATCTTACTGTTTGCAGGAAATTACTGATGGGAGGGGTGTGGATGTAGCTGTGGAGGCACTTGGCAAGGCATTGACGTTTTCTCAGTGTGCCAAAAGTGTACGAGATGGAGGCAAAGCTGTGATGATTGGGCTTGCTGCAACAAATGTTATGGGAGAAGTGGATATAACCCGTCTTGTTCGCCGACAGGTACACAAACTAGCTCTAATGGAGTAATCTTGGCCTTGGTTTTCTAAGAAAAAGAAAAAAAAGCAAAAGGCCATTTGCTCTACTCATTCAGTCTAAATATAGCCACCTTCTTGATCGTCTTGAACTTATGAATTAGCTGCAACCTATTGCTATGCTCATACCGTGATACACAATGGTCATATGTCATCTTAAATAGGATCATTATTGTGTTCATTTACCATAAGTTTGTGATAGTGCCACAGAAACAGAGTATCAACTGAAATACTTTCTTCGATTCTTCTTCTATAAATGAAATGATACGTAACTCTCCTGCGTATTTGAGGAAAAAAAAAAGGTTTACTTTCTTGGATTGTATTATGGTTCTTGCTTCCTTACATGTTTACTGGAAGCAGGTGAAGATCATTGGGTCGTATGGTGCGAGGGCCAGGCAAGATCTTCCTCAGATAGTCAAGCTAGCTGAAAGTGGGGCCTTCAATCTTAAGAACACTATATCAAGGAAATGCAAGTTTGAAGAGGCGAACAGCGCCTACGAGGACCTTGACCATGGCAAGATCGTTGGGCGAGCTGTAGTTGAGATCATGTAGTGATGACATAATTCTGTGGTTCACAGTCTGGAACTCTTGGTCAGACAAATAAGTAGGCTGTGACACCACATATTCCATGAACACCCCACTCCCTGATTTGTGTAAGAAGCCAGCATGTCTGAAATTGTTTATGGTAAACTAACAGGGAGATCTTTATCTCAATTCCATCATCTTCCTGTTTTAATGTGTCCCTTCAAACTGACATGTTTCTTCTCCTTTCAGTAAATGTTCATTTCTATGATCTCAGGCTTCCCATATGCTCCTTTGCTTGGTCTGGGTTGAGTGCTTCATATCAGATCATCTAATTTACAGCAACACAGAACAACCACAAATCTTGTTTCAGCTTAGCATCAGAAACATTTACATGCTCGATTGATACTATCAGAAGCAGTAGAAACAAACAAGCCGCTAGGGCTCTGCAAATAACAACTGTGCAGTGCAAACTGAAGTCAAACCTTTTATCAGGGTTGTAAATGAATGCATTCCTAACCATTTTTCTTCGTTAGAGTTGTTTACATGACAGCAGCTATGCATGTACATCAGGGGCATGATAGACCTCTAACATTATCATGTCGATGCTTTGTCACTTACATTCGTCTACAATAATACATGGGATTCTTCAAACCAAAATTCCCATATTTCCAAGTTCCCAACTACATGGAGAAGTATAAATCAGGAGCATATTCAGTCGGCACATCTCTTCTGCTCATGCGCTAGCCACCACTTCTGTTTTCTTATCAAGGCTAGAAGTCAGCTCCTTGTCGATATCAGCAAATACATCATCCACCAAAGCATCCCCTTTTACCTAAATTACAGGACATTGAAGGCAATATGTCAAATGTTAGTGGCCTCAGCCTTGGTCCAACTAGTGAGGGAGAGTTTTCAACTCAGAAGGAGATAAATTGGCTACCTTAACTATCACATCTTCATATATTGATAGCAAGGATTCTACATTTTGATAATGAGTCTGCAACCTCAGCTTAACCTGTAAAGCCCCATAAAAAAGGTGTGAATTTGACCATGATGACATCAAGTTATTTAATTTTCAAAATCCACGTAAATAGATAAGCAGGTGATGAGAAATATCAAAATGGAAATGTGCAAAGTTCTATCATTGTAATGTGCAATGCAAGGAATAGCATCCTAAGCTAGATAAATTCACGTTTATCCTTCACCACCACAAGAATCACAGCGCACTTTCAGCTCAGCAGCTGCTGATTATCAGTGCAAGACCTTGGACACAAGCACACCACAAATTTATGACTTTACAAAATAAATGTTGAACGTTTTGTGGATGTGAATATACAAACAGACATGATAAGAATGATCCATGGGCGGATGACTAATAATTTTGTCAAGTTGATTTGAATCATAAGAGACCACGAATAGGTTGCTGCAGTAATGCATGATAAGCACCAAATGGAAAATGAGTCCACCACGGCAATGGTAGATGCACAGCTATATTGGCCTTTTTTTTAATTTGGAACTTTTAGAGACATGTACCTTTTCTTCCGTATCATCAAATCTCTGTGTAAGCCTTGAAGCAATTTCTTCATTCTCTGGTGGGGAATACTTTAGATGGTATATTTTTCCAGTTACAGGATCAAGACGCCTCCCAACTACCCTTTCAACAAGAATTTCATCTGGAACCTACATTAACAAAGAATGAACTAAATTAAATGTCTATTCTCCATTTATGTAGTCACTGAATCCCACTTCATTCCACTGAGAAATAGAAAGAACATGCCTGGCGAATATGTTGAATGCATGATAAGATTCAGGTCCTTACGGTTAATACAAATAATGCTTCAAAGTGAAGTTGTAAATCTCCTTTTCTTTCTTAAACTAAATTAATGTCATTATTTTTAAATAAAAAGGATAATATCAGTCACAACTGGCTGCACTGCTGTTCAAGATATTCATTAGCTTAACCCTATTGATCAAGAGTGTCTCAAGGGCCAGAAGGAGTTTTTAGATAATGTCCAAAATGAAAGCCCTTAGTCTAAAGGTAAAAATGACAAACGATTTGGATTAATAATTGAGTGATTCAGTCTAGTAAACACTTACATCCAATAGAATGAAAATGTCAGGCCGGATTCCAAGAGTTTCCAGTGCCATTGCTTGTGAATAGCTTCTTGGGTACCCGTCCAGCAACCAACCCTTTTCCTGAGCATCTGGTTGCAGAAGGCGTCCCTTCACCATCTGGCAGTAAACCAAAATTATGTTTTCAGCACCACTGTGAACAATTCTATGACATCAGTACAAATAACAAAAAAAAGACACCCACATTAACAACAATCTCATCTGGAACCAGCTGACCCTTCTCCATGAATTCCTTAGCTCGCTTCCCATTCTCACTGCCTGCAGCAATTTCCGCCCTTAGCAAATCTCCAGCAGAAATGTGCACCAGATCATACTGCAAATTACACTTCCCATTACTTAAATACAACGAAAAAAACCAGTCTGTTGTTAAGTTCTCACATAGATGTTTTTACCAAACTTTGACATTTAACTTCATTGCCTCATTACATAATATATACATATATGACATAGCACATGAGTATCATACATTTTTACCAAGGGTTAATTAACCCTTTTACAAAGCATTATGAAGAAAATAAAAAATGATATAGCATGCAATTCCCAACAAACTTACTTTGGTCTTGATGAGCTCACACTGCGTTCCCTTTCCAGATGCAGGAGCCCCTGCTATCATTACCTTCAGGGGATCATCCTTCACAGCCACAACAGCCTAAAATCAAGTTCGCACGGATGTGTTAACACACAGGGCAGCGAAGAATATGATTATTAGGATCACAGGATTGAAACAGACTTCGATCCATGAATACTCCTGGCTTAGCCCAAAACCAACATTCTGTGCTAAACCTAAACTGATAAGAACTTCAGTACTCCGATGTCTAGACTTGAAGAACTAACTAGCACATCTAATCTATTCAATAATGGAGTAAATAAAGCTTCGAAATTCCGTAGTTCCGCGGCCAAATTACGAGACAAACAACGTGACTAGAAACTATCGGCACTCGGCACCGTAAAAATCCAGACTTTACTAGCTAGCTATACTCAATACTACACGGAGCAAGTCCTCAAACCCAAAGCGCAAGCAGACCTTGGTCGCTCGAGGCAAGGAGCGTGGCTTCCTGGTCGCCGGCGAGAACCCGCTGCGGCGGGCGGATTTGAGACAGAGGGTGCGGGAGCTTGCCGGAGAACCAGGGAAAAAGAGCCCGCCGCGGGCAGCTGGCCTTTCGGCGGATAAAACCGGCGGCGAGAGGGAGGCGGCGGCGGTGGCCATGGAAGAGGCCATGGGCGGCGGTGCCGGCGGAGCGAAGCGAAAGCAGAACACCACGAACGCACAACTACTACTAGTCTGCTACTCCAAATGCCTCTCCTTCTTGAGGGAAAAAAGACATTTTTTTTGACAAGTTCGTGGACGAAAAACACGAGGAGATGTTTCTTTCTGTTTTTCTTTCCCTTTCGATTTGGGAGCTGATTTTCTTGGTTTTTTTTTTCTAGATGCGTGTTGGCTTGAGTAATACATATTTTCATTTTTGAGGCCAAAGATTCCTACTTTCCTATGGGCGCCCTGTCCAGTTAATTTTCCTCTTTTTCATTTTTTTCTTTTGTGTGTGTGATAACTGATGGGCTAGTGGCTCTTTTTTTTTTTTTATATACTTGCACTCTCGTCTTTTTATTATCTTTATGCTTATACTTATAAACTAAAATTTTAATTTTTAATATTACATTTAGAGTTGATTTTAGAGTTTTTTATTGCAAATTTATTTTTCAACCTATATTTAGATGTTAAAAATATGTATATAAAAGTTATACACCAACTATTTTTTATTTATAAATATATTGTTCCTCTTAATCGTGAAATAAGCGAAAAGATGAACAACTTGAGTGACAATGCTTGTAAGAAAAAGAATGTGTTTTGTTTCAAGCTATTGAGTATTGATGCGTCCGACAATGCACGTTAATCTCGATAAAGTATTTTTTTAAAGGACTTTTGGTGATTCAGAAGGTTCATTTGCAGCTCATTTATCTAAACTACTAGAAATCGCAACCGTTCATCCGTCCATCCACTTCTCTATCACGTGTAGCAAATGCCTCACTCTTTTTCCACATTATATTAACAACAGTAGGATATTAATTTATCCTTTCAGCCCATCTTAGCCAATCCCTTAGACATGGGTCTGTCATGTGTAAATTCCTCCAACCATCCTCCTTAGACTCACCCTCTACGTATTGAATCTAATCCATTACATGTCACGGATATATTACTAGTTTTTAAGTAAAATTAATTATTTTATTCTATTATTATTTCTATTTTTCTTCTCTATTTGTTGTAGCACCTTGAAAATTGTTTTCAAAACGAAATGATTTTTGCCACGTTGGTACAATTTGGGTTGTGGCGAAGCCATTGGTAAAGGTTTAAAACTTAAGGATATTATACATGTAGATCTATTTTTAATAGATTTTTAAGGTAAGGGTAGGGAGTTGACATTGGTGTTTAGAGGATATATTTGGGGGTGTGAGTATAATGTTACTGTCGTATGTGTAGTATTGTGTATATGTATTTTTTTTGTCATTGAAAAACATATATTTGATGATTGCGTCGCCAAAAGCATTTCCTTTTTTCAAGGAAAATTGCTAGTTTAAAATATTGTCAGCAGTAAAAATGAAAATACTAGCTGGGCTCAGCAAACAGCTGATTTGATTCTGTCAGATCGTTAGAACTCGTGGTCGTCGTTTGGAAAGGACCGATTTTTGCATGGGTACACAGGAGTCAAAGGTCTTTGTGCGTGCTATAATAGATTTTCTAAAGTGATGCACCTCAAGTTTGGATAGACTCCACATTTGCTTTGGTTTGTTTGGTCAAACAGCACATGCTATGTTATGTTTTGAAAAACCAGCACATGTTAATGAATAATGATGTTTATCCTTTCTCACCCGATAAATGGTGGGGTTTTTAACTTTTGGCCATTCTTTACGGTAGAAATTTAATCTCTCTCGCAAGGCTTATGATGGAGAGTGACAAATTTATTATCATTGGATATGTAAGAGTCACAAAAAATTAAATTTTACGTCAACGTCCATTTCTAGTGTTGATTCATTCTGGTGTTCAAGGTCATAAAAACAGAAACACAATTTCTGGTGTTGATTTTACCTGCATGGCTGTCATTTGTCATGTTATTTTATATTATTGGTTACGGATTTTTTGACATGCTTTCTAAATTTCTAAATAATACGTTTTGTGAAAACAATTAATATAAATTTTTCTTATCTTACATTTCTAAATTTTGACTTTGTAGTTGTTAATTTCTAAAATTTCTTACGCCCTTAAATAGCTATATGAAAAAAAAAAGATAATCTAGAAATCTAAAAGTATCCTGGTAAAAGAAGCGTGAATATGAAGAACTGACTGAGAGAATGTGACAGAAGCAGTAGCCAGCAGACTCCTTTCGGTTCCAGAGCTACAAAACAGTGCAGCTAATACTGTCTGACAATCAACAAGTACAATGACTTTCAGTTCTTTACAGGTGTTTGATGTTCTTCCCCCTTTCCAATACAGCTGCTGCAGTGTCTAAGCATCGTGGAAGCTGGATATCAACCCTTGCTGTACACTCTTTTCTTTTTTCCTGTCCCCTTCTTGAGGCCTGTTGCCTGCAAATGATGCAGGTGGTTGAACACGCTGCGTGCATTGCATTAGACATGAGCAGTTGACACTTGAAATTTTTTTTGCAAAGTCACTGCCGCCTTTAAGAAAGAAAAAGATGAGCAGCTAGCTGAGAAAGTTGGAGATCTTGGTTAGATTGTCCATCATCCATCGGCACTATCTCTGGATGGCAAACCACGCAATTCCCTCCTTTTCAGTTACTCACCAATGATCTTTTAGTTACTGTCACTTTTTTCAACAGTTTCTGGTTTCAAAACAATTGCTCAAACCATTGACGATGATCTATAAAACGAAGCTAATCAAGGGGAAATTGATCAGAATCAAGTGTCCCTTCACCATTGATGCAAAGCATGCCACAGATTAAAAACGTTATTTTTTATTCGTTGGATTATATTCGTAGGCACTATGGGTTTGAATCCTATGGGTGGAGTCATGTACTTAGGAGTTAGGACTCCATCACCACACCTCTGATGCTCCCTCGGATCCATTGCATTTTATCTTCTTCTTTTTCCCAGATAAGCTTTTTTTCTGCACAGATAAAAGTTAAAAATTGCAACTTTAACAATGTGCGATACTAGAGAACTGAAAAAGATTAAACTTTTTTATTCAACAGAAATATAGCAAATCTATACTATTTTAAAACGTGCAATGATAGTGGTGAATGGTGAATATGTTACCCACCACTCTATTATCAGATCTGCTAAATTATGAAATATAGGACCATTAGGGGTGATTGTTTGATTTTTTCATAAAAAAAAATCCAAAAAACATGTTTGTAAATAAAAAATAATATGTGAATAAAATTTAAATCTTGCATATAAATATAAGCAGAAGCGAAAAGACGCGGTGATTGTTTGTATCCAAATCAAACTTGACAATTAAGAACCCTCTAGTTACTCTAAAATATTTCTCCTCTTTACAAGGTGCCAAAGTGATTTTTTTTTAATTTACAAACAACGGACACATAACTTTGCTAGTACAAGAAAACAAAGGAATAAGAAATGTGGTTGACATCTGAAATTCTGAAAGGCAGTATCGGTATCCAGCACTAATCAGGGGGCCGGCATGCACATACTGGCAAGTGCAAACCAAAGTGTTTCAGCACTAGCAAAAAAAGAAGAGCAAATTAAGCTGCAGAATGTGTCCTTTTCCAAGATTTTGATGGCCAAGAACTGAGCTGTGGATGGATTGGATGGATGGTGGGTCTTGGGTTCTCTGCTCCCTAACAGAAAGAAACACTGCGAGTGAAGTGAAGTGACCCATCTTTTTTCTTCCCCTTTCAGCAGAAAACCCACCGGTGGACAAGAGGAATTCAACTATTGGAGATAGGGCGACATGGACAGCGATGTCAAACGCTAGTGGCAGTCACTCCATCTATCCAGCCAGCTCGGCTCATTTCATCAGAGAGAGAGAGAGAGAGAGAGAGAGAGAGAGATAGAGAAAGGACGAAAGGAAGGAATTTTGCATGGATCAGTGGAGCAGAGAATTCGGTGTTTATTTGATTGTTTGAGCAGAGCAGAGCAATTCTTGGTTCATGTAGTGTATGCATCTTGCCCACAGTGGAGTGAAGTATCGTTCTGTAGTAGTAGTAGTGTGATCCGCAAGGCTCAGGTAGAGGGAGTGCCCTCCAGGTGTTCGATCATTTGCCTGAAAGAATCCATATCCTCTTCTGTGCTACTGTGAGATGTTTGTGTGGTGATTTTGGATGCCAAGATAACTTCTTTCTTGTGTATGTCGCAAGAGAAGTGAGGAACCTGAACTCTTCTGACCGGATTTAATTGTTCGTCTTGATCGACATGCAGGAATAATAACAGAAAGAAAACTACAAGAGCGGGGGCAACTAGGAGATGCAGACATGCAGTTCCTCGATGGGTGATTCCTGGTGTCCTTGTACTCAGCCAACCATTTGGCACAAGGGGAATGCTTTGCCGGTATTCTCCATCATCAGGAACATTTCTTTCAGAAGAGCTGCTGACCTGCAAGATATGTATGAGGTATCTATCTCCTGCCAATCACTCAGCTTTTCCCATGTTCCAATAATTACCCGTTTCTGTGTTCCTGTAGTTCAAAAACAAAAAAAATATGCTATAAATCAAAGCAGTAGCAGAAGCAATTAGAGTGGCCTAACTCATCATTGTGAGCTTGAACATTATGCAGTGTTAAAGATAAGTCAACAAAGCTTCATGTCTGAGTCCACTTATGTTCTGAAAATGGCATAGCATGCAGATCAGACTGGACATGTTGCTACAGCACCTATTAACTTCCTACTCCTTAAGCACTAAGAAACAAATATATACTAAAGTGTTATTCCTGTTATTTTTAGGTGGGACAAGATACTCCTGAGTAAACAACCCATCATTATACGCTGCTTACTTTGCCATACAATTAGGCAGGCCAATCATGGAGCTAAATGGAATAGAACTTGCTTAGGGATAGCTAATAGGTTTGTGCTTTGCACCTTAGTAGATCTTCACATCCTTGTTAAGAGATGTGCCTTTAAATGATTAAATTAAGAAAGTACATGCAAGTGGTAAAGCTGATAGGTGAAAAGATGAGTGTCTTTCCAGTAAAGCTTCTCACCTTACATGTAAAGAATAGATACTAAATATTATGTTAACATGGAATGTAGATCTGTCGCTGTATAAAGAGGATAAACAGCAAAGCAATATTTCTTTTCTAGGTTATATAATAAATTCTGTACAATTCGATAGATTCTTAGGAGCCAATTTTTCTTCAAGTGAAGATTTTGATGCATATATGTAGGCATTATGGAATCATATTCCTTGCTTCCACATTAATGTAAAGCTGTCTGAATAAGCATAGGTAATCCAACTTGTCGGGTTTAATCGATTTTGGTTAGAAAAGCAAGATATATCTGTAGTAATGCAGAAGGGACCAAATGCCCATGTTGAGTTACTTTACCAAGGTCCCATGTGGGCAGAAAAGGCAGAGGTATTTTTGGTTTAGTGAAAAGCACTGGTGTTGTAGACCTCAATAAAACTACTTAGTTTATTTGTTCTTGTTCGCAAGTTAACAAATTTTCCTCAGTTTGTGGTAAAATGGGCAGAGAGAAACGCGCTTATCAGTGTGTCACCACAAGGACTAAGGAACTATCTGATGGTCAGAAAATGTCACAGGTAAAATCTAGCTCTTTCTTCTCTTATGAAGCTGAAAATCGCTTTGCTTGCCGTCAGATAACCACTTACAAGGTAACATCAACGTCTATGTCAATACCTACCGTAGCTGAAATAATTACCATCTAATCTTAAGATTTTTCTTTCTGATGAGTGTACATGCAGCACTATAAACTACTTAGGCAGGAACCTTAGAAGAAGATCCCAGGTTCATCACAATAGAAGCTGGTAACATGTTTCATGGACCACTTTTAAAACTGAAAACAGACAACACCTAATTTTTAGCTCAGTAGCTCCTTTAAAATTTTGCATAATGCAAGAGGGCATCTTGAGAAATATGTTCAAGTTCTAACTGTTACCCAAAAGTACCTGCCAATTTTCTGCAGAACAAAGAAAAGCAGAGAAGGGAGCAAACTCACTTTCAGGAAAAGACTGAAGCGGACTGAGGTTTCAACTGGAGCTCCAATAGCTACTAAATTCCCCACCAAGACACAAGGTCAGACAAAACCACACAGAAAACTCTTGCAAACGACAAGACATTGCCATCCACATGTCCACTTGTATCTTGTTGAGTTTGGTGCTCTTATACTCTCAGAGTATATCAAACTCTAAGACGGTTTACGTAACACATTCTACTTCAAATTTTCTATTGTCCATCAACTTAATCCTACGCATTTCAAATTTACATGGATTCAGTGTGATTCAGATTTTTGTTTACCAATGTGTTGTAGTTGTAGTCACATTTTTTTACTGGACACTCAGCAACCTCAAAGGATTACATTTACAGGTCTATCATTACTTCATACTTTTAGTTAGACCCCACTAGTGCACTTTAGTACTCACCAAAGGTCTCCCCACAAAGAGACCTGCCTTTCTCGTCATCTGCCTCCTCAGTTCCCTTTAATTATTCCCTTGCAACTACCTCAACACCATAAAGACCTACAAAGCCCTTCCCTCAAACACTCTCACCATTGCACACACAGAAACTACCTTAGTAGTATGCACTAGAGGTAGCTACAGCTTGGGAGGATCCATGAAGAACTCTTCAGTTGCACCAAGGCTGAAACAGGAGAAACAAGATGACTGTAAGTTTCAGGAAGGTGATCTGAACAGCCTTGAGCTTAGGCTTGGCATCTCTTCAGACAATTGCCCGAGTGGTGATGCTGCTAGTCCATGGCTTGGTGTGGGAGTGCACCCTTGGAGCCTGGCTTCCAGGCAAGCAAAGTCAGCCTTGGAGTTGGAGCAAGCTTACCACAGGCCTAATGAATGTGCTGTCCAAAGGTTTGGTTGCCACTTACAATCTAATAGCAGTTTCTTAGAAATTTCTGTCATGAAAACATTGATGCTGTCTTAGGTTGAGATGAAATCTAGTTCTGACAGTAATACAACACAACCTTCATATGCGTTTTGAATGTAAGAAATGCTATGGTTCAGTCTGGGTTCATGTATATTTAAGTTGGCCCTAGTTTTGATGTAATCACAACTTATTCTGGGATAGCATAAAGATACATAACAACAAACAAGAGTAACAAAATACTGCCTGAATGTTCAAAGACATAATTCGCGCGTAAAGGGAGGAAAAGGAGGAAAACAGAAAGAGAAAAGGGAAGCAGAAAGATGTTCTTTATTTTTCTTTTTACAAAAAGGAAGCAGAAGGGGCCAGTAGAGCCATCATCATGTAGAAGTAGAACCTCCATGGCTTTAAAGGTGGATGGAGAAAAGGACCTTCCCATTAGTTTCAGCCTGCAGAGTTGCTCTCATGAAATTCTCATCATCAGTTTGGAATCTATGCAGCAAGGAGGAACAATAACAGCTGGTTTATGGTAGCACCTATCATGTGTCAAAGCTTCCTTCTTGTTTTTTTTTTTTTTTTTTTTTTTTTTTTTTTTTTTTTTTTTTTTTTTTGCTGGGAAGGCCGAAAGGGCGACCATCCAATTTCATTAAGGGTAGAATAAACAAGTATACAGAGTATGGTTCTAACCACTAAGCTTCCTTCTTGTTTGCTGCCATGAACACATTTATTTATTTACTAACAATGTTTGCACAAGGTTTAGCCGCATCATCTCACCAGATTTATTTTGTTTACTGTCAATAATGTTCAGAGAAAACCGCCCTGCTGCATCAGCTCAGCTGGTGGGATGGCCACCGGTGCGCGCATTCCGCAAGAACCTGTCCACCCCCAAAACTGCAGATGCAGAGGACCCGAGCAAGGTGAAGCTCTGCTCTGATGAAGGCCATGGCTCCATAGATGCAACACAGGAGAGGAGGCCATTATCGACCATGTTTGTGAAGGTGAACC
Source organism: Oryza brachyantha (assembly GCF_000231095.2). NCBI lineage: Eukaryota > Viridiplantae > Streptophyta > Magnoliopsida > Poales > Poaceae > Oryza > Oryza brachyantha. The sequence continues at coordinate 455,677 of NC_023170.2, forward strand.
TGGAGGGCTACGCTGTCGGAAGGAAGATCGACCTGAAGGCGCACCGCAGCTATGACTCGCTGTCCCGGGCTCTGCAGAGCATGTTCCATGGCTTCCTGTCAGGTCAGCTTTGAGTACTGGATCACACCCATGGGAGCGAGCTGACTGAGCTCCATGTATCTTGCTCAGGTGACTGATTCGATGTGATGGCTAATTTTCAGATGGCATTGCAACTAGAGACGATGAGCAGCAGCAGCAGCTGGAGAAGGGCACCAAGAAGAAGAGGTACGTTCTTGTGTACGAGGACAACGAGGGTGACCGGATGCTCGTCGGCGACGTCCCATGGGAGTACGTTTGCTTCCAGAAACCTCTCATATCTGACTCTTTTTTTTCATCCAACGAAGAATCTGAAATGCAGACCCTGCAACTGATCACTGATCGATCTTGATTCTTGCACATGCATATATTTATTTTGCAGGCTGTTCATTGCTTCAGTGAAGAGGCTCTACATTGCACAGGATCCTAGAACGCCTGCAAAGCTACGACAATAGCAACGGTGTGTTCCAGGCCAGAAACGAGCCACACTGACGCTGCAGTCTGCATCTGCAAGAACTTGCAGTTAATTTCTTTCGAGTAGAACATATACTGGTATGATACACACAACTGACAAATCCACTGCTTAATTTTGCAGTTGCAAGCTGACCCTGAAGGCCTAAACTGCAGTACCGCAACTGAGAGGTCGAGAAAGATTACTGTTTTTATCACGAGGAAATGGAAGGGAAACATATGGCACATGATGGATGACAGGGAACATCATATTCAGAGAGGCGAAGAAGCAAGAGACAATATGTCATATGTGCTAGTAGTTTTTAGCATGATTTTTAGTTATTTACCCTGGCGTGTTTGAGCTAGTGCTCATATTAGACTACTAATTCCCTCCCCCCCCCCCACTCCAAAAAAAAAAATGAAAAAAATATCTAGACTACTAATGTGGCTAATGTAGAAAGTTTTGCTTGTGTAATTGAATAGTACTAGTATCTTTTTTGACCTGTTGTATAATTGAATAGATGGTGCAGTAGATAGTGCTTGTATGTGTGTGCGGTGGGTTGTAAATGACACTGGTTGCAATAAATTGAATATCTGTTTCTGAAACCTTTGATATTAGTTTGCAAATTCGTTTAAATCGCAGAAGCTATACATCCAAATCTCACCCTGAACTGATGTACTTCCGAGTCCAAAAATCTCTGCTACTTTAAAAACAAAGCCGTTCGTCTCTCAAGAAAACTAGAGAACAAACCACGTGGGCTTTTTTTTTAAAAAAAAAAAACACTTCCTTTCTCCTATTGACCCATGTTAAAAGCGATCTTTCTCCTATGAGCTCATGTAGTCCATCTATAGATGGTCTGTTACAATACACGGACATGTTGCTTGTCCTATGACCCTGTTTGGAGAGCTTTTGGCAGCTGCACCTTGTCACGTAATCTCCTGAAGTCAAAGGCTTTCCCAAACAGCCCAGCTTCTAAGAATCTTGAGTTGTAAAATCCAAAATATAAACTAGAAGCCAGAAGATAAAAAAATAACTTTTCCAGATTCTAAGAATCTAACTTTTCACCGACTACTTCTCGGACTCTTAAGTTCCCCCAACAAACACTTATTAGTGTTTTATTAGTGTTTAGGCCGTTGAGTGGGCCGCTTCCCCCGCTGTCCGTATGTTGGGCCTAAATGTTGTCCAACGTGGGCCTTAAACGGGCCTAGCCTACGGACTATTGGGCTGAATTGTGTTTCGAAACGGCCCATGAAGCCCAGCTATAAGGCTACTAAGACGGCCCGCTACTCCCCCCGTCTTCGTCTTCGTCTCCGTCTCCGACCGCGCACGCCGCCTCGCCCTCGCCGGCGCAGCCGTGTCTCGTCTCCCGCCGCCGACCAGCGCGGCCGCGTGTTCCTCGAGCTCCGCGCCAGGGCGCGACTAGAGGAACTGAGGGAGGTATCCTATTCCAACCCTAGAAAAAAAATTTGATTTGAAAAATCCCAGCAAAGGATCGGTGAAGCTCCGGAGCGCCGAGAGGGTGGGTGGGGGATGTTGCGTTGCGATTCCGAGCTCGAACCGGAGAGAATTGACCGCTTTGTTTCGGCTTCTATCCCCAAAATACTCTCGGTGAATCCTAATGTGTCGCTCTCCCAGTCCAATCCGTCCAGTTGAGTTCATTGGGGATAGTTCAATTACTGCGTTATAGAGTGCGTATTGGAATTTATTTTCAAGAAATTAATTTTTGGGAGGTTAGATCCACTCCCTTCTTGGTTTGTTTATACTTGGCCAAGGTTTTACTTACTCCTGAAATCGCTCTGCTTGTTGAACAATTGCAGTGTGTTCTTCTGCTGTGCTGGCCTGTGTGGTGGTTGCTAGATTTGGAAGATGAAGCGCAAGCGCGCGCGTAAGGTGGGAAAGAAAGCCAAGTCGAAAACCGCCACCGCGGATGCTTCCCCAAATTCCCTCTCCAGCCCAAGCACCATAGATGCTTCCCCAAAGTCCCCTTCCAGCCCAAGCACAGAGGAGAATGACATCAGCCCAGCACATCAGGCAGATGATCCACCTGTTATTGCTCCACCGGGGCCTGAACCAGCACCTCCTGAGCCAGAGAAGCCAGCTGCGCCTGCTGATGTACAGAGTGCTAAGCCGAAAGTCTATAGCAGAGTCAGGTTGAAGTTCAAATCTGCCAAAGTGTTGGAGACGCACCAGAGTTCTTCAGAAGCAAAAGCACCTGCTGACGCCACTGGTAAACCTGCTAGTGCTGCGCCTGTGCCTGAAGCAAACAAAGAAGTTGCAGAGAAGGCCACTGTCTCACCGGATGGACAGAAAGATGTGCAGACATCAGACTTGAGTAGTTCTGATAAGGATAAGGTGGCAAGAAAAATATCAAGCATCAAGATCAAGTCTGCAGGATTATCTTCCATGGAAGATAAAAATCAGGACAGAAAAACTGATTCAGTCATTGAGACTCTTCCAAGCAAGCAGGAAACTGTATTGGAAAATGGGGAAAGCGAGACTGCTTTGGAGCCGAGAAGCCCACAAGAGTTGGAGGTAAAGGAGGCCACACCAGAACGTCAGCGAGATGACAAAGAGCTAACTGCTGCACTTGAAGTGAGTATAAATTTGGCACATATCTATATTTGGTCTTTTTATTGTGCAACATAACATGGTAGAGATCGACAAATACATGAAAGTTACACAGTTAATTTGCTTGATCTTCCCAGGCTATTAAGAAAGTCATGAAGATGGATGCAGCTGAGCCATTCAACACACCGGTGGATCCTGTTGCTTTAGGAATACCTGTGAGTGTTCTTGGTATCATTAGGCATAATGGGTTTCTTTCCTTAATGTGATAAACTTTTGGTATCTCCATCCAGATCCTTATCAATGATCTTGAAAACTTGCCTCTCATTAATTTTGTTGTATTATTGATAGCTTCCAATGAACAGGTTCAGATATGTATATGTTATTATCCACTAGATATGTAAATTTTGATTACCCTTATTCTAGGATAGGGTATGTATATCTAGCTAAATTTACGACTCTTGGGCTAATACCTTAACAAATGGGCCATCTTGCCTGCAAAATCAGTTCCGCACTCCAGTGTTGTTTCATGGACATAATTAAGAGAGTAAGAAACAATCATCACAAATAAATATCACTTTGCTTGCAAGTTCTGTAGATTTCTTTGAAAGCATGTATCATGTTGTTTGTCCTAATTACCCTAGTAAATATATGCTCTTAAATCTACTGCTACTGGAGAAAAATTCTTTGCTTTTTTTCACTTTATCAATGTTCCACATTTTGTTTGTTTGCCATTGACAGTTAGCAAAATTTGCAGGATTATTTTGATATTATTGATACTCCTATGGATTTTGGCACAATATGTAAAAATCTAGAACGTGGTGATAAGTATATGAACTCGGAGGATGTGTATAAGGACGTGCAATTTATATGGGATAATTGTACCAAGTACAACAGTAAGGGTGATTATATTATAGAGCTTATGAAACGAGTGAAGAAGGGATTCATGAAAAATTGGCTGGCAGCAGACTTGTATTCTGACTTCCAGGAAAATGGTAAGTATTGGACGGGTGACTTGTCCAAAGTTCGTTCTTTTGATCAATAGTTATGCTTTTAGTTTCTTTTTTTTTCCTTGACATCCTATAATCTCCGCTGTCAAACTTCCTAAGGTTTGATCACCGGTTGGTTTAAAACTGCCCCAAGTTAGCTACGAGATCACTGAAAATTCCTTCATATAATTCTAATTTTGTTTGGACATATTATTGTGAAGTTCTGAAGTAATGGCTAACCTCTTACCATGGAAACCAGAAAAAGTCTAAACCATGAAGTGAAAAAGAGCGAGGGAGTAACTTGACTATCAGTTCTTCTGTTCTTGTCATTAGTACCTGTTTTAATTAGTAAGCTTCGCGTTCTGCAATTATTCAACTCCAAGGGGACAGGAGGAAATCTTCTGTACACTGCTTTGATCATTGATTTATTCAGTTTGTACAGAGGAAAGACCTTCTTTGTAGAAAAGAACATTTCTCCCTTTTCTGCAGTGAATTTATCCACCAGCATTGCACTGACTTCATTCTTACCTATGATATTATAAATCACTGATTCAACGGCAAGAGGAAAGAGAACATCATATTCTTTTTAAGAGCCTAAAGGGGCCGGAAAAGTCTACAAATTTGGTTTATTGTTCTACAATGGACTCATTTACTACATAATACAGTCAAATAAAAAAAATCTTAAAAGTACAACAATGCCATTGTGCCACCAAGTTTTCACTAGTCGTGGTGGTGGGTGCTTAACAGTAATGTACACTAACAAGATGTCCATTTTGAGAGTTATAGTTCACTCCCTGAATGAATGCATTCCTTCATATTTATGACGTGTTTTACTCAAACAAAAACATAGGTGGCAATGACAACACAGGTGATGAGGATGTGAAAGGTAATTCGAAAGGCAAGTCTAAGCAAAAACGGCGACGCCTAGGGTATGTAATTGATCTTCTGACATCTACATGCAATTTTCTTTTCTGGTTTGCTCTATTCAAGAAGATAAAACATCATCTGTTCTCAAATTTGGTGGGACATGCACTTCAGCAATCATATCTATAAAAAATTTAGAATATTGTGAAGTACTGTGTAGATTGGAAGCAAGTTAAAATCAATGACTTGGGATAAAAATGATAGTATTAAGACTTGCTCGTGTGCGTAGTATGTACTATGTACTACGATTAGAGTTATTTGAGTGCCAGTATTGACTTTTTGGTTTGTTCTTTAATTCTTGTTATCAGAGCTTATGCCTGTTTTGTTTTTTTTTGGAAACTGTCAGTCTTCTGAGATCATAGCAGAAGCATGCATCTTTCCTTGTAATTTTTTACAGCTCTTGAGGAGCTATATATGCTTCATTTGCACTTCAGAGTATTGCTTGCTTAATGCCTTAACTTATCGTGCAACATACGAGTGGGGGCATTGGATCATGTTCCTCGAAATGAATACATGCATCGTAACTAAGTGGTAGATACACATTTCCCCCTTAATAATTCTTGTCAGGTTAAGGTTATTCTACAAAATTATTTTCCCACTGACTTTAGTGAATACAAAGCACAGTAGCCTAATCTGCCGAATATGTGGTTCTCTCGTTTCTTACATGATATGTTTAATTACAGGAATGATCGACACAAAAATGACTGTGCATGTGCTGTTTGCCAAGTTACACGCCGCAAAAAGGAAAAGGACGAAATATTGGCTGTCATTGAAAATGAAACTGCTGCAATGAATAGTAACATTTCTGACCAGCAAATCATGGAGGTTAGAATTGACATCCAAATCCTAGGTTGTACTGCTCATTGCATCTATGTATCTTGTCTATTTGAAATATTTAGTGTATATCGACTTTATTTCTCCTTCTTGATGTTCCATTTTCTATTGAAGTGGTATCTGACTACATTCAATAAATTACCAGGAAAGGTTTATCTCATTTGTCTGCATGTGAAGTATTGCTCATTACAATGAGCAGATGCCTGCTACATAGCACATTTATATTAAGTTTTCCAATGTTACATTTAAATTGAATAATCATATGTTTTTTTCTCACCATTCATTTAGCCATGGTAGCGGCAAATGTATTCCGTGCTTTTTAGGTAGTTTGAACATTTTTCATTCTCCGAATGGAAGTTGTCAGCAACATGGATCTTCACCCTGGACTAACCTATGCTTCTCCTGATAGGTAGACTCAGGCAATAATAACCCTGGTAGTCATGACACTACCTCTAGTCAGGAGCAACTGCTACAAACTGATTCAGGGATTCAGATAGAAAATCCTGTGAAATTCTTCAACAGCCAGACATTGCGACCTGATTATGAGGATGAAGGCTCCAGACAATATTTTGAGGAAAAAGAAGAGGTAGATTATACAGATTTGATCAGTCAGGAGGAACATACATCCAGTCAGCCCAATGATGGCTCCGAAGTTGCACAGCACCAACATAAGGTAATTTTGGCAAGACTATCAGAGCTGTTTCAATTTTTCCATGTTTGGTAGGACAGTATATTTAACAACGAGACTAGCATCAACAGTGACAAAAGGTTACTAATAGGTCTTGTTATTCAGTGTTTTATTCAGCATGCTCTTTATTCTTGAAAACTCATGCATAAGCATCTTTTTTGTAATGAGTAATTGTATTGGAGTGTTGCACGAACTGATGCATAATTTGAGTCCATTTCATCATCAACTCATATTGATTGCTTTTCTGTTACCTGTGCACTCTGCTTTCAGTCACATTCACAGGCCCTCCTGGTATGCCTATCAGTGCACATCGTGTTTTTTTTTTTTTTTTTTTGCGACTTTACCCACATGTCATCTCAACACCTAGACCACTAGGCGTCATAGAAGGCTGAAAAGTGAAAACCCTTGGTGCATGGCTATGTATTTTTGTGAGAAATTCTAAACTCTGATTATATTGCATTTCATCACAGGAGACAACAGAAACCAGCCAAGAGATTGAAATGGAAGATTATCCTATTCAGCAGCAGAACAACTCATTCTTGCAGCTCTGCGCACAGCTTTTCCCTAGCAACAGCCAGAGTTCTGTTTTCAGGGGACGCCATTCTCTGTTCCGTCAACAACAGCGGCAGGTTTCAATTAAGGAAAGCCCCCTGCATGCGGCCATAACATCGATAATGAAACGATAGGAATTATGTCGATCCAGTGTCTGCTTAGCAGCAAGTGGTTTCGTGTAAAGGAAGCTCAAGGCAGCAGCGTTGTGACTTTGGGAAGGAAAGCTGTACCCTGAAGTCATGGGAGCTGGTTGGAATGAATCAGGTTAGTTGAAACATTTCTTTGAGCTTTCAGAGGGCTCTTGCATGATTTAGGTACGAAATTAGTTGGGAGATACCTGTCTATTGTATGGGAATTCTCTTTATGTACACTACAATTTTGTATCAGTCAATCTAATCGTGATAATCACATGTCGATGGCCACATTGCTTGCCGCCCTGGCGTAGGGGTTGTACTGAACCCTTATAATTGTATTGGTGTCAAGGATTTAATTAGTATTTGAGCTGATTCTTCTTCTGTCCATCCAACCGTCACCTTACCTGAATGGACCTGTTTGGTTCTTGCTCTAATCTTTTTGGCATGGCAGGATTTGGTCATCATCGCCTTGGCAAAGTGCTTGTTTGGATCGTTACCATAATTTAATTTTTGGTAAGATTGGTTGGTTTGCTACCAAAGAGATGCTAAAGTTTTTGGCAAAGGTTGTGTTTGATTTGCTACCATGGAGATAATTTGTTTTTATCAAATTTTTTTGTTGCAAACCGAATTGCTGCTAATTTTTGGGTGATGCCAATTATTTGGCATGGTTAAGTTTTGCATACAGATAATGATCCCTAACAATATGCGCAAATGGTATCGCGTTCGAAAGAAAATTTAAAACAATTATTTTGTATTGGTTTTATGAGTATATATACACCTAGAAAAAAGTTAAAAAATATATATAATATGTATGTACCATGCCTCGGAAATGCAGTACTGTCTTGTATGCAAATTCGGTGATATTACCCCATGATATTCTTGGTGATATTGAGTCACTGACACGTGGTTCTACTGTCTTACCAATGATGCTCCCATCATGTTGACGTTGGGATAAACGAATGTGGTGCCACATGATGGGAACACTGTTGTAGAGTGGGGAAGTGTACTAAACATATTGTATCACATTCTTATTCCACATAATAAGTATATTTGTTAGGCATATATACGTATACATACAAAATGAGAAAAAAAATTTGTACATCTTCAAAATTTTTTAGTCGTATGTAGGATTTGAAGTACGTCAGTACATGACAGACTATAATTCTGTTGTTCATAAAATCTGCTCCTTGTATATATCATCATTCACCAGTATTGCGATAATTCTACCGTTGATAAAATTTGCTCTATTTATGTAGTATATTTGTCACATCACCGATTAGGTATCTGCAGTTGCGGCGTTGTGGCCACTGTGACAAACGCTAGATTCAGGACGCTTAAACGCATGTTCCAACTTTAAAATAGTTGAAGGTTCCAATATCAACAATAATAATTAACGTTGCTTTTTAAAACCAAACAACTAAACAAAGGGACGTCAGCCAGAAAATTTATTTGAATATAGTGGAGTTCAAACATGGCAAACCACGAGAAAATTTATTTCACCCCATCTTTCCGCTTCTTTTTTTTCACCAAAATTTATTTTTCAGTAAATAGATTTTAGATCGCCTAAAATACATGTATAAAGATTTTATTTACAAATTATTTTTCGTTTATAAATATATCGTCATAGTTATCTAAAAGTTAAGATTAAAAAATAAATCACGATGAAAAAATCCAAAACTTAACTCTAAATTTAAGATTTAAAATTTAAATTTTGACTTGTAAACATAAGCCAAAAAAAAGACAGGGTGTGAAACATTTTCTTGAGCTCTCGCAGGGCCATCTCTTGCATGATTTGGGTTCGAAATTAGTAGTGAGAAGATACCTGTCTAGTTGCGATGATAATCGATCACACATGTCGATCGCCACATTGCTTGCCGCCCTGGCGTAGGGTTGCCCTTATAATTGTATTAATTGTTGGTGTCAAGGATTTTAATTAGTATTTTTGCTGATTCTTCTTCTGTCTGTGCCTGTCCATCCAACTGCCCACCTTACCTGAACTTTCCTGCTCAAACTGAAACAGCAATTCGATTGGGCAGCATGATTGAGGATTGAATATTGTCAGTGACTGTTCATACATTCTCCAAACAATTGGTCCTAAAACCTCTCTACCTGCTCCCCATGACTTGTTTTGAAGATTATGGAGTAGTTTATCATAAGAATGACAAATGGACAAACGGCACGTACTGTATGGTTTTGTCAACTCTGATTATCATCTGATGCATTTCGATTATATCCAAGATGTACACGTACGTGCATTATCGCGTGTGCACTCGTGTCTTTTCGTTTCTTATACTTATAAAACAGTGTATTTTTTAAAAAACTTATTGTAGTTTATGTCACAACTTTGGCTTTTAGATCACTAAAACCACACGTATAAAAAATTTATTTAGTGTAAGATGTCAAGCAATCACCATAATTGATATCCAAACTTAGCACACCCTCGCCTCGCGAGAGAGAGAGAGAGAGATTAGCCGCATCCACGACCTCACTGAATTTTACTGAAAAGCGCGTATGCATATTATGAGTAACAGCATGAACACCACCAAACTCTTGCTGAAAACGTGTATCCATCAGCGTAATTATGAGTAACAACGTAAAACACCACTTAATTCTTATTGAAAGCGCGTATGCATCAGCTTAATTAATTGTGGATAATAACATGAAGCATCACCAAGTTTTACTGAAAGTGAGTGTGCATCAGCGTAGTTATGGGTTATTACGCGAAGGATTAGGTAGCTTGTTTCCTTGCGGAGCCTCGTTTCTTCGCTTTTGCTTTTAATTTTTAACTTTATATTTAAAGTTGATTTTGAGTTTTTTATTGTATTTTATTCTTAACATTTGCTTTTAGATGATTAAGAACACACATTTAAGTAGTTTTATTCCTAGAGTATTTTTTATTTGCAAAAATATCGCTATTTTAGACAAAAAGCTAAAGGAGGAGGGCTTTGGTTTTTTGTTTTGGTAAAGAGAAATTGTACCAGTAAATGATGCTCAACATTTATTCCTTAATCCCAATAAAATTACCTTTTACCAGCACTAGGGTAATACTTTACGTTATTTTCTTAATCAACAAATGTAATATATAGCTTTAGGCTGTACATGTGACACGTGTACGTAATTACCGAGGAAAGTGATGGTGACGTGAGGATGAAAAATGAAGGATAAAAAGAGCAGCTCATCCTCCAGAATTGCAGTAGCAATAATAAATATCTAAAAAGCTTGAAAATTACAGCTGCTCACCAAACCAAACGAAAAGGAAGCAAAATCGCAAATCCATGGAATGGAACACTCTATTGACACTTGAATTTCAACGGACCTAGTCAAGTCTACCAAACCAAACCTCGACCTCAACCTCACCCTCACCTCATCATCATCTCATCATCATTATAAATAACTTAATTATTATTACTTTTAGGGCTTATTTGAGAGGCTCCAATTCTCATATTGATCTTTTTTTTTAAAAGTTGGAGCAAAGAACCAAACAGTCCAAATCAATAAAAAATAGAGTAGAGCTAGCTGAAATGCTTTGAGAAAACAAATTAGAGAGGTAGAAAGTATTGTTATTTTTACGAGTTATTATTTTTTTACGAGTTAGAGTCCTATCAAACAAACTTAAGCATTTCACTTATAACCATGGCGTACAGTGCCATTCACTAAGATAGAAATTCTAATACCCATAAATATAATGCACACTCGAATTCACTTGTCAACACGATTTCTTTTAGTAAGTCCAAAAAGGTTTGTCACTAATCTCTGTCTCTCTAAACGTGTAGAAGAGAACATACCGTGGATCGGAGTGAGTGCGCGTGTGCCGTGGTGTGTTTAAGTACGTGTATTTGGTATAATTGTAAAAGAAAAAGGAAAAACAATAGTGGTGAAAGTAAACAATATATTTACAAACGAATAATAATTTATAAATTATATATATAAGAAAATCTGACGAATGTTATTGAAAAATACTTAATTGTAATAAATGTCAAGTGTGAGTTCTACGAAATATCATTGCACAAACGAATTTATCTAAAAAAATGATATTGGCGTTAGGATCCGTCATAATTTCTTTGTTAAGTGATACAGTATGGATAGTGTATTTAATGATAAAATGGACGGAGTTCTAACGATGATAGTATTTCTCTTACAAAGTTGTTTGTATGATAACATTTCATACAACTCGCACTTGCACTTGTCAATTATATTTTTTAGATTATATATATATATATTCTATAACTTTATATTTTTTAGATTATATATATATATATATATTCTATAGATTTTCTATATATTTTAGTGAATAAAGTTTAAAGTTGAAAATATAAATGTTGGCATGCAAGTCTAAGCCGAAGCGAAAAAAGAGAAAAGAAGAAAGTACTTATACTAGTATTAGCACTTGCTAGTTGGTAGGTAGTATTAGTAAAGCCAAGCCAACGCGTTGTCTTGGACTTGGCTCATCTCCTTCTCCTTCTCCTTCTTCTCCTTCCTCGCTTGCTTTGCTTCGCTTCCCTCCATTTCACCACCAAACCCAAGAAGGCCTCTCCCCCATGTCGTCTCCTCTCCTCTCGTCCCAATGCCAATGTCTCGCCATGTCCTGACCTCTACAGCTGCGGTGTTCTCCTTCTTCGCCGTCGTCTTCTTTCTCCCTGCCTTGTCGGCGGCGCGGCAGTTCTCCACCGTCGCCATCTCCAACTCCCCCAACGCCACCCTCGTGTGCGCCCTTGTGCGGCCCAAGGGCTCGCCGAATGACGTCCCGGGCGCCAAGCTCTTCTGCACCTCGATGCCCACCGGCGAGGTCATGTCATACCCGTCGGCCGACGTCCCCTACAACGCCATCGCCGCCGGCACCGACTTCTTGTGCGGCCTCATGGCGCCCAACGGCGGCCACGCGGCCATGCGGTGGTGGTCCTTCTCTCAGGAGGCTGTCGCCAACCGCTCCCGCCCCGTCGGCCGCCGGCTCTACTGGGGCCCCTCCCTCCGCGCGCTCTCCGCCGGCGGCCCTCACGTCTGCGGCCTCTCCGACGCCCATGACCCGACCTGCTGGGAGTGGCCGGCCCTCACGCTGCCCAAGGGCCTCGACTTCTCCCGCATCGCCCTCGGCCGCGACTTCCTCTGCGGCGTCGTCAAGGGCAACGACTCCGACATGAACTGCTACGGCGGCGGCATCGCCACCCCGACGACGCTCGCCGGTGCTGCCATCAAGGCCGTCGCCGCCGGCCACCGCCACGCCTGCACCGTCGACGCGGAGGGCGGCCTCTCGTGCTGGGGCGAAGGGTACCCGGACATGCGCGCCAGCGACCTCCCCGCCGACATGAAGGCCATGGCGCTGGGGCGCAACACCACGTGCATCCTCGACGGCGACGACATGGTGCGCTGCTGGGGCGTGCAGGTGCCGAACGAGTACAAGCGCGCGTCGTTCGTCTCCATCGAGGCCGACGGCGATACCGTCTGCGGCGTCCTCACCACCAACTTCTCCGTCGTGTGCTGGGGCAACGAGCGCTTCGCCAAGAGGCACCTCATCTACAACGACACCATGCCCGGCGCTTGCACCACCAAGGGGAACTGCTCCAACTGCGGCTTCATCGCCGGCTCGGGCGCGTTCTGCGGCAACGGGGGCGGCGAGGGCGGCGAGGAGCTCGTCGTGTGCCAGCCGTGCAAGCTACCGCTCAACGCGTCCAGGCTCGCCGTGGGGAACGGGATCAGCAAGAATGCGCCGGCGCCGGGCGCCGATGATTCCGCGAAGAGGAGGAAGAAGGCGATGGAGGTCGCGGTCGGCGTGGTCGGCGTCGGCGTCGCCGTTCTCGCGGTAGCTGGGGTGGTGTTCTACCTCGCCGTCGTCAGGAGGCGTGGCGGGAAGACGCACGCCGCCATCGTTCAGCTCGGCGAGTCGTCGACGCTGGGCCTCTGCCGCGACGTGGAGGCCGTGGTCATGCCGGCGCCGGAGTCCTCGCCGCTGCCTCCGCCGGCGCGGCCGCTCGGTTGTGAGGAGTTCACGGTGAAGGAGCTGTCGCGGCTGACGAACGGGTTCGCCGAGGAGAGGAAGATCGGGAGCGGCAGCTTCGGGTCGGTGTACCGCGCGAAACTCCCCGACGGCCGCGAGGTCGCCATCAAGCGGGCGGAGCGCGCGCCGTCGTCGCGGGGACGGCGGCGGCGGCGGTACGACGCGGAGCGCGCGTTTCGGGCGGAGCTGCGGCTGCTCTCCCGCGTCAACCACCGCAACCTGGTGCAGCTTCTCGGCTTCTGCGAGGAGCGCGGCGAGCGCATCCTGGTGTTCGAGTTCATGCCGCACGGCGCGCTCCACGACCACCTCCACGGCCACGTCGACGGCCACTCGCCGCTGTTCGCGTCGTGGGAGGCGCGGCTCCGGGTGGCGCTCGACGCGGCGCGGGGTGTCGAGTACCTGCATTGCTACGCCGTGCCGCCGATCATCCACCGCGACATCAAGCCGTCGAACATCCTTCTCGACGGCGAGTGGACGGCCAAGGTGTCCGACTTCGGGCTCTCGCTGGCGTCGACCGGCCCGGCGGCGGCGGCGGCGGCGTGCTCGACGTCGTCCACGGCCGGGACGGTGGGGTACATCGACCCGGAGTACTACCGGCTGCAGGAGCTGACGCAGCGGAGCGACGTGTATAGCTTCGGCGTCGTGCTGCTCGAGCTGGTCACCGGGAGGAAGGCCATCCACCGGACGAGCCAGCAGGACGGCGGCAGCGGCTCGCCGCGGAACGTGATCGAGTTCGCCGTGCCGGCCGTGGAGACCGGCAACATCGCAAGGATCCTCGACGGGCGCGTGCCGCCGCCGCGGGGCCACGAGACGGAGGCGGTGTCGCGCGTCGCCAAGATCGCCGGCGAGTGCGTGCGGCCGCGGGGGCGCGCGCGGCCGGTGATGTCGGAGGTGGTCGCCGAGCTGGAGTGGGCGGTGACGCTCTGCGAGGAGTCGCTCCTCCGGTCCGGCCCGCAGCTGCACAGCTCCCGCCACGGAGGCTCCGACGTGTCGCGCTCGGAGTCCGACGACCCGAGCCCGTTCCACACGCGCGAGTTCGCCGTCGGCTCCGGCCGCCTCGGCCATGGCAGGTCCAACTCAGCAATGTAATTAAAAAAACATTTCTTTTTTATTTCTTTTTTTTTGTCTTAGTTTCCACGGTTGCTGGCATAGGCTGAATTAGTTGTTGTGCATAAACATTTTTCAAAGAGAGAAAACAGATACAGAGAGGAAGAAAAAAATCATTCCTTTGTCCAAGTTGATCCCATTTTGATGTTGATTGTTACTAGCTTGAATTTATAATTTAGTAGAGTTTGATTTTGCTCTGTGAACAAAATTCATAAGAGTTTGACAAAAAAAAATCTAGCATGTAGATCAAGGTTTACTGACACAAAATAATAGGCATGATAATTACTAATTGGAAAGTAGTGGGTGGTTTGTAAGTACAATCTTGTTTTTTCTTCAGTTTTGATTTTGTTTGGTTAGAAATTTTCTTGAGGGTTGGTAGGTTAGATTAGACAAATTATTATTTGTGGCCTTTGTAAGAGTGTGAAGATGCAACAACTGTACTTCCTCCAACAAACTGCTTTTATTATTATATATAATACTTGGAGTGCAATCATGGGTCACCACAATGATTTGATTGATATCTTTTGCCTTGCATCACAGTATCCATAAATATTTATCTTCCATGTTGTTCTTTGTCAATTTCTGCAAGAAGCCTTTAATTCCTAAGAATTTATTTATTGAAAAAATTGTTGATTAATTTCCAGATGAAGATGGGCAACCTAGAAATGGTAGGGGCATATATTCCTATAATTCTCTTAATTTCCTCTTTAATCACCCTAAATTAGCAATACCTTTATAATCTAATTCTATATTGGATATTCTTTATAGCTTAAGTGAGGAATATAGTAGATACTCTAAATTATCAGTTCAAAGAATAATTTTCTCCAAACCTCCATGAGACCAATTTTTATTGGCAAGGGATTGTGCTATCAATATGTAAGCATTTGATGAAGGTTCCAACTGCTTACCAAACCAAGGGGAGAGAATTCATCAAACAAAACCATAATTTTACCAAATCCCTTAGAATAAAGTTTTGTTGAAATGCCAATGTACGAAATGGTCTATCCCTGTATACATACAGAGCATGCAAGTCCAATATTTTTTCCAAAAAAAAAAAAACAAATGACGTCGAATGCTCCCGTTTGCGAAGCAGCCTCCCTCGATCTTATTTATACTCAGTAAAACATGACGTTAATATTTTTCTTTCAGCCCAATTGGTAAAAGAAATCCTGTTATGAGGCATGATATGGTGTAGGTTGCTGTATCCAAAACAAGATCTATCTTAAATACCAGTTTCTTAAAAATCATATTAAAAAAGCTTAATTGTCAATTTGTTAATTTTTTTAAAAGAAAAACTTGATAGTAATAATTACTATATGTAAAAGAATGGCTTGAATCAATTTAGAAAAGTGAAAAATGAGCTAGGTGAATTAGCTAGGCAGTCCATTTGTGGCTGCATCTTGCTGGGGGATCTGACCTGTGGTTACAGTATGAAAGGGGGTTGGGCATCAGGGCAGGTTCTTGATTCCATCCATACTCTTTCAGTCTCTGACCAATTCCACCAATCAATTTATTATTTACAAAGAGAAGCATGGGAACTGAAGAGAACAAAAGGGATCATCATCTATCTATAAAACAAAACAATTTGTCAGGGTCAACTCGTTTCCAGAGAATTGTGGGCTTTCAATTTGCAGATGGGAGGAGGATTCTCATCACCATGCATCATCCTCTTTTTGTATTCTCCCTCATTCATCAATTCTTGAGCAGGTCAACTCCACACCAACAAGCAGAACAGCACAGAAGAAGAACAAGACCAAGCAATTGCAAATGCTACAAGTGTCAACAAAGGGGCAAGGCTTAGCTGTACTGCACCGAGATTAAGGGCCTTGTTTAGTTCCAAAAATTCAAAAAAAAACATTTCTTTGGACATCTAAATAGAGCATCAAATATATATGAAACGAAAAATTAATTACATGATTATGGGAGAAATCGTGAGACAAATCTTTTGAGTCTAATTAGACCATGGTTAGCTATAAGTGCTACAGCAACCCACATGCGCTAATGACGGATTAGTTATGCTCAAAGTATTCGTCTCACGGTTTCTAGTCGAGCCGTGAAATTCGTTTTTTCATTTGTGTCCGAAAACCACTTCTGACATCTGGTCAAACGTCTTATGTGACTTTCAAAAAATTTTTATTTCTCCGACTAAACACCTCCAGGTGTCTCTTGTCTATTCTTCTTCCGAAGAATCGATGAACTGAAGGAACGACCGTTTCTTTCCAGGCTTCCAGCTGCTGCTGATTTGGCTCCAGTCCGTCCACGCGCTTCTCTTGTATTTCTCGTATTCTACTCCTCCTAGACTAATATTACCTGCTGCCAGTTATGCCATCTGCAGTTCTCTGTCTGGACACAGCCATATGCAGCCAAATTTATCCTAGACTAATTAACAAATTAAAGAAGAAAATAGTTTAGGAGATAATTAATTAGACAAGAGGCTAACTAAAGTGCACCGAAAATCTGCTCATCGTTTAGCTTTTGGCTTATAAACATGAGCAGAAATTCAAAATTTTAAAATGGACTTTATATAAGGTTATTTCTCAGCGTTTGTAAATCGCAAAAATTCTACTAATAAATTGTTTTGATAGCTAATACGTTTTTGACAAATACTAGGAGCTAAACGACGAGTCCAGATGTCTTGTGGTGAATAATTATCCATGCTAGCTGCCGAAAGTATCCATAAGAAAAGAATCGATCGCCGCTTGTTCGTGCAGATTAAGCAACCTACTCCCTCCATCCCAAAATAAACCAATTTTTTTATTTTTTTTACCTATAATTTTTAACCATTCGTCTTATTAAAAAAATTTGCGATTGATATTTTTGATTTTATTAAATGATAAATTATAAATAATATTTTACGTGTGATTAATTTTTTTAATTTTCTAAAAAAAATTTAAATAAAACGGATGGTCAAACATTGGATATGAAAACCGAATTTTTTTACAAAGTGAGTACGACTTAGAGAAGATTCGCCGAGTTAATACCTCCGGCTGGCCTGGACTGGACGGGGCCCTCGATGGATCCGTCGTCTTTTGTGTTACTAGCAGCAGCTCCTCCGTCCCAAAAAAAAATAATTATGTTCAGCGTTTAATCATCCGTCTTATTTAAAAAACTATTAAAAAATTAAAAAAATTAGTCATATGTAAAGTGTTTTATCATGTAGGATAAAAAAATTTTAAATAAGATAAAAAGTCAAAAATTCTATAAAAACCCAAAAATTGTTTTTTTTGAAACGGAGGTCGTAGCTATTAGCTTTTTTTGTCCATCTTGTTTCAAGTTTCACATTATGAAATAAAGTACTCACTCATCATGCATTCATATCTTAGTACCACTACTGCATGCTGACCTGGTCGTTTCAGTTTCACACCAGAAATTTTAATTAACACATCATGGATGGATGCATGGTCTGTACAGGCAGTTTTCTGTTCAGACTTGAGAGTTCAGTAGATGCTGCCGCCCAAGTTCATACTATCCCATCGTTCTTTTCTCAAAGGGATTACTATCCCATCGTTTTGCCTACGACCCAATATCTATCAATGACCACAAAATAATTTCTGAGTACATTTATATATACTAGTAAAATATACATGCTTTACTATGGAAATGTATTATAAGATATTATAGAATTTTTTTATCAAATATATTAATATCAGTTGTTTGAACCAAATATAAAATATTCCACAATATCATAAAATAATCATAGGCTAATTTGCAAAAGAACTACATAAAGCAATGGGGTGACAGATTCACTATCACCACTACAAGAGATATTTAAAATAGTATATATGTATTAGCTATTTACAAAGAAAACACGGGAAAATAAATTATGATGAAAAAACCCTAAACTCAATTCAAAATTAAGTTTAAAATTCAAATTTGGGCACGTGCCAATAAGCTAAAAAAACATATGATAAGTGTGGTCCGTACACCGTTAGATATTCCAGCCGTGCTTGAAGTTTAAACTTTCATCGTTTATCTTCTTTACAAAATATTTATAGTTTATCTCTTCCCAAAATATTTAAATATAGTTGAAATTTTGTTATATAGCGTCATAAAAAATAACCATGTAACTTTCGTTACCATTATATATTCATTCAAAAGTAATTCATGGTTAAAGCGATAGACATAGTAAAAAAATGTTAATTATTCGATGTTAAAGTAATTCATGGTTAAACCAATTCATTAATTTGTGTGCACAAATATAAAATGACTTACACCTCGTCCTTTTACTTCGCTTATACTAATAACCAAAATTAAATTTTAACTTTAAATTTGAAGTTAATTTTGGGTTCCCATTACAGTTTATTTTTATTTTTCAGCTTCGCTTTTTTAGATCGTTAACAACATGTATATAAAAGTTTTATTTCTCAATTATTTTTTATTTGTAAATATTTTGTATGACCTCTTACATTTGGCATTAGAGATGTACTTGTTAACATGAGTTATTTTTATTATATATACTTATGAAAGTTTGCAACATCATATATATCTCTGAATTAATGATCCTCGTATATATATATAGAAATTTTTCATCGAACTGAAAAACAAGAGCACATATGTTTGAACACCTTGTCTAGTGGGCAAGAACATATTGTACGTCTGCATGACGACAGAGAAGATCGATCGACATTGCATTCACGCGTGCAGAGTTGTACTCCGTTGGTCCCAAAATATTTGGCGCCGTTAACTTTTTATACATGTTTGACCGTTCGTCTTATTCAAAAAATTTACTTAATTATTAATTATTGTTAAATATATTTTTATGCATATATATAGCTTTACATATTTGATAATTTTTTTAATAAGATGAATAGTCAAACGTGTATAAAAAAGTCAACGTCGTCGAACATTTAGGGACGGATGTAGCAGTAGCTAAGGGGTGATTATGGAAAAAACCAAACCGCATATTTGTAAACGAAAATAATATATAAATAAATTTTTTATGTACATATTCTTAGTGATATAAAATCTAAGGTTAGAAAATAAACTTCAGTGAAAAACCATAAATAAACTTGAAATTTAAGATTAAAAATTTAAATTTTGGTTTATAAGCATAAATAAAAACGAAAAGACGGTGGCCCTATAAGTAACTAGCTGATGATGAACTCGTGATGCATGCATGTCATTAGTTACGCCGGCCGCTGAACAAAGTCATTATTAGATCATCAAGATCCAAACTAATCAACTGATTGATCACATCAACTTAATTAGAGCATCATCATCCACCAGTCATACTTTTTACACCCATCTGAAGAAAATTAAAGCAGATTAAAGATGTTGACGACGATGATATATACATGAATAAAATGATCGATCGATTATATGCATCAGCATGCGTCTATATGCATGTATAGTAGCCAGACGGATCATCGATCGAGAGAGAAGAAGACGATATCGATCGAGCAAATTAATTAATTAATTCTTTAATCGAAGGGAAGAAATGCTACTCCCTTCTAAGATGCAAAAATATTTCTATACATATTTTTTCTTTCTTCCAATAGAAAGTACAAACTCTACACATATAGTTGTATGATTCACATGACATTTAATAGTGTTTATACTTTCTGTTGGGTGAGAGCAGAAACAATTATGAAAATATTTTTCATTACGGACGTGCAGAGAGTAGCTACAACTGGTAGTAGGATCTAATATTCATATATATATATATATATACTTTCTCTGTCTCTAGATATTTGACGTCGTTAATTTTTTATACAAGTTTAACTATTCATCTTATTCAAAAAAACTTACATAACTATTAATTATTTTTATATAATTTTATTTACTATTAAATATACTTTTTGCATATA
Organism: Oryza brachyantha; assembly: GCF_000231095.2. Taxonomy (NCBI): domain Eukaryota; kingdom Viridiplantae; phylum Streptophyta; class Magnoliopsida; order Poales; family Poaceae; genus Oryza; species Oryza brachyantha. The sequence continues at coordinate 475,795 of NC_023170.2, forward strand.
TATAGCTTTATATATTTTTTAAAAAAATTGAATAGGACGAATAGTTAAACGTGTATAAAAAAGTCGACGGCGTCGAACATTTAGAGATAGAAGAAGTATTATAAAAAAAACACAAGTTGTCGTTAACTTAATTGGATCTATCTACGTATATATCTACACATTCATGGGTAGGTAGACAGTCGATAACCCAAATATTGACCGTACGTACGTACGCACGTGTCTATAGTCGACCACAAACATACATAGCTACGGAGTAGCTAGCATGCAATAACATTGTATAGTTATTAACCAATATATATACTGTAATTAATCAAATACTAGCAGATGAAAACGTAATATTAATGATATATCGATCGATCATACATTAATTCATACATACTCAATTTAGGAAAGTACGTGTGCATGTACAAGTAGATTTGCATGAACAGATCGAGATCGAGTAGCAAATTAAAATGCATGGAAAATTCAGGGTCAAAGAATTAAGCATGTCAGGTCAAGTACAGTCTAGTTAATTAATTAATTGATTGATTAATATGGATCGAAGAGGATGGAGTGAATACGTACGGCAGTTAATTTCATAGAGCTCATGTCAAAATTTGCTGCCGTCCTGCTCCATATATACATCTAATTAAATGCATGAATAGTAATTTAATTAGTAGCTCTAGTTGTTATTTGTCGATTTTTGGTCATCTGTTTGACACTGTATTGAGTTCTTTGATTACAACGTTTACCTGCAACGATACCACTAACACTGCTTCATCGATCATTGCTGGTATTATACATCATATATAGCATATAAATGCATAATGTATTGAATTGTGCACTTGTATAATATATAAGGAATTGTGCAATTTTTTTATGGAAAGGGCAGGAGCTCAACAAGTAAATAAGACCATGTGTGACAGCTAGGGATGGGAACGGTTGAAAACGATACTATATTTATATTATTTTTAAAAAGCAATCTTGATGCGGTCGAGTTTTTCATATTTATGAATTTGACAGTTTAGTGTTACCTAATATTAGTAATGGAAATTAAAAGCAATTAAAAATTATATTGGGATAGACATGGATCGAAACTTAGAATTCTAGATTATTCTCTTCAACAAAAAGTCGAACCTAGGATATTAAGTGCTACTAAGGTCCTTACAACCGCTAGGCTACAGTCATGTCACTGTGATACTTTTGGCAAAGTGCTTCGAAAGATTTTTCGCGATATTTTTCCATCATTTTCGATGATTCTCAAAATATTTCTGGTTTACTCTGTTGTAAGGGAGGAATAAATTCCCAAATTACAGAAAAATAGGAAATGGAGCACCCCATAAATTCGAACTAATACGAAAGGATTTATACGGATTTTTTAGTTAGCTTGGTAGTGCTATCGACTTTTTTTAAAAAATGAATTAGAATTTGAAATGTAAGTGAAGAGACAGGAGGATGTCCATGTCGGGACTAAAGTGTGTATTCACAACCTTTGATACACATTCAATGGTAGGATGCTTCTTTTAGCTAGGTGTGTATATATATATAAATAAGAAAAAGCAATGTAATTCTCATTAAATGTACCGAAAAGTATGTAAAACTTCGATGCATCTAAATTATTGGTTGGAGGTATTTACATTTTACATAAAAAATTGATATCTCGTGGATATTTTTTTTAAGAATCATAAAAATTGTTATAAAAGGAAGAGGACATTTACGACTTCATCTCTCCCGAGGACATTTCAATTCACCTCTCGTTCTCAGATATTTCTGCATCGTTGGATTTGTCGCCGCTAGTTTTCTAGTTCACCCTTTGGCATATCCCTTCCTAGTTTTCTTATCTCTCCCCCTGATACTTTTGGAAGCTTCTTGCATGTCTAGCAGCAGCTAGTGGCATGGCCGAAATAAAATCAATGGAGGTCGGTTTCATGAAAAGCTTCCTTCTGAAAGCTTCATTCATATGTGTGATGATCGAGATCGATGGTGACGGCGATACATATGTCTGGTCTCCCCGTGTCTAAGCTAAGCTAAGCTATCTTGATCTCATGATCGAACAAAACAAATGTACTAGCTAGCTAGTACAATCTTTATTTCTGGCTTTCTTCGAGGAGTTGAGAGAAACATGTATGGTAGTACAATGTAATGTAATGGTACTACAGTACTAGCAATTAATCGATCTCTTTTAAAGCAATATGTTCAATGATGAATCATAATGCTTGCTATAGATATTGAGCATGTCACATAATATCGTTTTTTCACTTCGTGCAACTCCCTCGGTTAGTCGTAAATAATATTTGGTATTTCGGATAAGATTTAGTCAACCTTTTAAAATTCAATCATTGATAATTTATCAAATAATTAGTTTAAAAACAAAAAAATATGGAGCTATAAGTTCATATCTAAGTAAATGGGAAACAAATGTTTCTGGAAATTAAAGCTTGAGCAATAACAAATATGGAGGTTGAGTGAAGAGCACAAAACATTTTCTTCATCATTTTAATTAATTTAATGCGTAGTACAGCAGTACTGCAGATGTCCTAGCTGGCATTAGCGACCAAGCTAGGCACTAGCTAGCTAACTAACTGCTATTTGCAATTGTCTTAAAAAAGGCTACTCCTAATTGTGACTAGTTGCAATTAATCGTCTCTTTCAGGTTAGGAGAGGAGAGAGACCGGCTGCTGTAACATTGATGGTGAACGAACAATGTGATCTTATTTTCCCTAACCCAACCTAGTTCAATTCTTAACTCTCAAGCCAAAGATCATCAAACACATCTTACAATACTGATCATCATCTGCAGTACTTGTTAATAATTGTGTTTAATCTCGTAAGAATGACAGCTACTTTGATGCGTTTTTTTCTCGATCGATTGCTACTGCAGCTGGACTACAGTCAGGGCTAATCTGTTCTACATGTTTCCATGCCCTTGCAATTTATCTGTTGTTATCGCCGTTGACGCAGGACTCCATATGAGCAGGAATGCATGCCCTGAAACTGAAAGTGACCATGCAGAAATCCACTGGGACAGGCTTCCTGATCACATCTGCTGTATCAATTTGTCGTACGTCGTTTTCGTCTCTGAAAATTGGATCCATATGTACATCACTTTGAAAGAAATAAAGTAGCATGTCGCCATTTTTTTCCAGGAGAGATTATTGCCATGGCATTCATATGCATTATGTGTGTTTAGATTAACAGCAGACTCATCAGTGATCTTGCTGAATGTCAACCCCTGAATTACAGTTTGCTGACGATCAGTGCTCCTGCGAATGTGGAACGTAGGTATCAGATGTGAAATTCTCAATGAGGCTAATCAAATTGACAAGATTTATATATAGTTGGGAACTAATTGAGTTTCTCTGACCAAGCAATTTTTGTTCGATATTAACTCGACTGAACTTTGAATTGAATCAGTCACTCATTGCGTCTCTCCAGCTGAAAATATGAACTAGTAGACAGATCATGGAGAACACGTACGTACGCACGACCTAGTCGACCAACTCATATATGTGCCAATTATTAGGTGCAGGTTGCGTAGATTAGAGGTTTAATTATTTAATTGATCGGTTTTTCAACAGCATGCATATATGTACTAATTAATCTGTTGCACATCACAATTAATCACCAAGAAAGCAACAAGCAAAAAAGCTTAATGTAGTACTAAAAATGCAGTTCGCGTGTGTCGGAAAAGCAAGAGGCTTTGGTACTAAATTAAAATTGCAATTCATTTGTGTTGAAAAAGTGTATACATGCATAGAGAGCTTACAGTGACGTTCCAAGAATCATGGAAAAAAAAAGGCATGGTAGTTTTCTACTCCCTTCGTTCCAAAATAATATCTTTTTTCTAGCTTAAATTTGAATTAGAATGATAAACTTATTTTGGGACGGAGGAAATACAAGCTGAGTATAAGCACTGCTGATTTTCTCCCTTTCATCTATCTGAATTTATTGCAGAAAAAGGCGCTCCTTGCATCTTTGATTTAAAGAAGAAAAAACCATGACACTAAATTGAGAGTATTCATGTTAATTCGTCTTAGCACTAAAAGTCTCATTTTGATTTCATAATGTGCACATGGAAAAACATTTTTTTGCTTCAGACATGAACTGTAAGATGGTATGTTCGTACAGTAAAGTGGCAATTTTCTAGTTAGGTGGAACCAAGAACAACTTGGTTAGTTGGTTTCGGTCCCTGCTTGTCAGCTAAGTAGCTGCACAGATGCCTGTACCTGTCAGTTCTCTGAAACATAATCCTCACCAAACTGAAGCCCATCCCAATCTCATCTCTTTTTCTGCATTTTTTCTGACATGCAACAGTTCATCGCGACCGGCCAACAAACCACAGCAGCAAATTGATCAGATCAAATTGCTCTCCAGGATCGATTTATGGCTCCAAACAAACCAGGATAACTTGCTTTCCAGATCAGTTCTTGACAAAGCAGCTCTCTGAATCATCATAGATCATGCTCACAGTACCCAGCTCTGACGTAAAGATCATGACAAGATTTGACGAACAGGGAGCAGCATGATGAAATGGGGAAGCTGAAGAAATGATTTGATGCTTTCTTGGTTAAAGTTTCTCTTCGATCGTGGCGACTCTGCAGTCACAAACGTGATACTCACCAAACCAATACTCCTGCCTTGTTTAAGATTCAGATGGATCGCGAATAGTCGAATGAATTGAACAACTTTGTGTAGCTTACCAGCCAAGAAGAGTAAAATGAAATATTACTTCTCTGCTCTCTAGAAGCAGCAAAATTCACTAGTCATCATGACGATTAACAGGTGATAAATCATGATGTGATATATATATGTAATTATCTAGCTTTAAAATATTAACTTACCTTACAATCCATGAAAATAATTAGCAAAACTATTTTCCATCTCAACTAACACATCTCTCGAAGCATTAGCAAAGGGAAATGTGTATGTTACTACTATTCTTTCTGTTAGAAAGACATATAAAGAAATCCAAAAAAAGATATTTTTGGTCTTTTTCAAAATATGAAGACATCAGTCGCAAGAGATTAATCAATCTATAAAAAAGGACGAAAAATATCAGATGCTAATGACCTGCAAAAGAGGGAAATGGTGGCGTAATAAGATGGAGAGAGAAAGAAGGTTTCAACATAATTTTCCAGGTTATTAAGAGGGTCACATCTCAAGGGTAGGTATGTAGTGATACTCGAGCCTTACTTCAAAAGACAGGTAAGTAATAGACAGCTTGTGCATGCATAAGCATTGCACCAGTCTTTATTTCTTGCAACTTTGACATCGAGAGAGTCAAAAAAAAAATTACTAGTAGCTAGAAATAACCAACAAATTAAGGAATTTTAATAACCCAAAATACACCTTGACCACTTCAAGTTCAAAATTCCGTTTACCCTTAAATTCCTTGCAAAACATGCATGGCAAGAGAAAAAACTTCCTATAATCCTATGTATCCATCTTCAAGTTCAAAATTCAGTTTACCCTTAAATTCCTTGCAAAAACATGCATGGCAAGAAAGTTTTAGGTTTGTATTCTATGCATCCATCGTCATAGCAAGTGGTTTGTCAACTAATGTGTGGCCTGAAGATGAGATGCAGTCCCAGAAGCTATGTCAGAATACTGCACAAGTTTCTTTCAGGAACCCGTGTGATCTTGCAGTTTTTCAGGTCATGGTGTGTAGTTTAGTCTCCTCTCCCTTTTCCTGCATCACATCTTCATCTCCACCGTGTCTAGAAATTGACATGCCAACTTCTCAGACTTTCACGGGGAACATGTGACCAAATTTACCCAAAAACAACAGCGTTTTAAGTTCGATCAATTTTATATAAAAATATACTAACATCTACAACATTAACTTAGTTTCATCAAATCTATTATTAAATAAGTTTTTATACTATATATTTATCTTGTGTTGAACATATTGTTATATCTTTCTATAACTTGATCAAATTCAAAAAGGCTTGACTTAGAATAAAGTTATCTCAATATGAAACGGAGGGAGTATGATTTTTTAGTTTCTAGCTTACGATGTCATTGAGTTCAGTTTTTCGCCAGTTTTTGGGAAGAGATTGAGAGTGGCCACATGTGAGAAACATTAGGTTAATGTTAAGAGATTGAGACGATCATGAAGAGAAAGTTCCATGTGCTGCAAGTTCAGAAAGCCAAAATAAACAATAGATAGATGCAGATGGCTACTGGTTACTGTCTTCCAGATGTCAGAGCCATACATACGAAAGCTTCAAAGAATTCAGCAGAAGAAAACAAAAGGGAGGTAAAATTACACGTTTCCAGATTTGTGTAGATGACGAATCGTAAAAAGGAAAAAGAAGAAATATAAAGAACAGTTCAGAATCAGCAGGAAAAGTTCCAGGTTGGCAAAATGTGTATCTGAACAAGTTGGATGAAAAGAAAAAGGCGGCGTCGGCATCAGAGATGCCTCTGTGAAAAGGTTGTTTTCTGCTGAGGATAGTTGCGACTTGCAAGAACTTGGAAGCTGCTGGTATTGAATTCTTTGGGAGGAAGAAATCTGGACAGGTTCCAGTTCCAGCAAGAATGTTCAGAAGATGTACATGTATTCAACTGCAAGAAGCGTCCTGTTCAACAACAGGACGCTTCTGCCCACATGACCTTGTGCCGTATTTCCCGACCAGCTGAAGATCATTTTTGCAGGACTTTGACTAGTTCCTGTAAAATTATTGCCTTCCAAAGAGGGTTAGAGAAACTCAAAAAACAATGAAGTTGCAGTCTGGACCCAAAAAGGAGATTGATAGACATTAATAGCTCTATGTAATGTGATGTTATTTCTAGTTTGGACAGGTTGAGCATACATTGTTACAGATTACAAACTCCACTTAGACCAGGTCCGGCAATACGTCAGTGTTTGATACGCCTTCTCATGAACTAAAAGCCTAAGCCGGTTTATTCCTCACCGTCCAATGCATCAGAAGAGCCATCCTTGAGATGCAGGTGCTTCTCCCTCCTCTGGAACTCGGTCAGGCCTTTCCCGCTCCCGGTGACACCAACCTTGCCTCTGTGATCATCTGGTGACTTGAAGATGCTCTCCTTTTTGCGGCCGGAAAAGAAGCCGACCTGAAAGTAAACCACCAAAGTCAGGACTCAGGATAACAAGCGTAAAAGGAAGGAACTAATTCTAAACCAAACGGTAAGGTTCTGCTGTGTGATAAACTGAAAAGGAAGGGGGCTCACAACCTCTGTTGGGGACTTGGGGGCATTGCCCACCTTTATTAAAATTACATCTTAGAAAACATGCTAGATTTTCGACGTTTATAGGAGCCTTCTCAGATAGGGGCCTGGCCAAGTTAGAGTGGGTGGCAGGGATGATACCTTTTTAGCTTTCCCTTTGGTTGTTTGGAACTGCTGCCATGCATTCTGCCGCTTGTTTTGTGCAAATTCTAGTTGCTCAAAGCGGGCTTTTGACTTGAATGCATGAATCTTCTTACGCTTCGCAGCTTTCTGCAGATACAAATGTAAGTCAGAACATATGGCCCAAAGGATGTAGCTTAAAAGAATATTACAAGGCCCACCATTTCCATGTACGAGAATGCAATACTGAGGCTTGCTTGTACATGTTTTGTACTAAATCTTATGATGGAGAGGTTCACATCAAAATAAGAGCAAGTACAATAGCAGGCTATAAGCCAGCTATAAGCATATTTTAAATAGATAAAAGATGAGAGAGAATAGAGGTGGGCTACTAATTTGTAGTCAGCGGCACACGGGCTCTAAGACAAAATGTGTGTATGACATGTGGAGCCATATATTGGTGTTTTGTAGGTAACTATTGTATAAATTAGCTATTAAATTGACTATAGATGAATTGGAGCTAGTAGTTGGCTATACTATTGAACTTGCTCTAAGATGGTGTGAACACCACAGAAACATAATCTTGCAACTACATAAGGTGGTAGGCTATATGTGTGCTTTCATGAACTTAATGAATATGCTTAATTGTGTGTGGTACATGATACAGATATCAGCAATAAGGAAAACTGACCCAATCCTCAATTCAGTCAATTTCATTAGGACGCACAAACAGGTTGATGTGTTTTGAGTGTTTCTACCATAGTTGGAAGAGCACATGAGTAGTAATATCCAATTTATAAATAAATATAAGAAAAGAAAGATTAACTTACCACATCTTCAGTATCATTTGGATCAATACGAAGTTTGGTGGGTAAGCTACGCATCTGAAAGTCGGATGTTGCTGCTTGTTCAATTTTCCTTTTTATTGCCATTTTGGTAGCTTCAGCTTCCTTTTCAGCCTGTCGCAAAGCATCAGCAGCTTCCTCCTCAAGTGGCCTTACATTAGCAGGGTCAACCTACATGAGGCAGCAAATTAACAGTTTGCACACACAAAATGAAGGAATCAATCACGATGTAATTCACTTTTACCATTACACGACTGAATAAACTAGTATAAATCAAAGTCACTGTTGTATTTAACGAACATTTGCATTTTCTAATTAGAATTACAAAATTGTGAGTTGCAATGTCGCCTATAAAACAAAATAGCAGAATCTGTCGGTCATGCAATGGCTATTAGAAGAGTAAATACAAAAGCAAAGTAGTTGTGTCTTATGACAACTAAGTGGATCCTGAGCAGGATGAAATTTCAGTTGCAGGAAAGGCCTGCAGATTGAAAGCATAACAGTAATTAATGCACAGACTAGGTTATCACTTGCCCTTAGCTTCCTAAAGAAAAACTTCATGGTGGAAATTTAAACATACAGGTGTGGTAGCCATAAATTACATATCACATTTAGTACCATACATAGTTGTTCACAATATTGCGAGAGATCCAAACAGCAAAAATGAGCATACCTCTTCCCTGTTTCCCCAGCCCTCATAGCTTACATAATAGCCGTTTTCCGTCAAAGCTTCAATTGTTGCAGTGTACCTGACAATTCAACTAATCAAACATGTTGATTTGGAATATACATAAAAAACAGAAGGAATATATATGCTTGCAGCTAGAAATAAGTACAAAAGGAACCTACCACTCCCCATCTTCACTCCACACAGCTTGCACTTTAGTCCCAACTGCAAACTTCTCATGGGATTGAGAAGGGTCATCCAGTGCCTAAACCCAAATAGTATGTTAGTTTAATGATACCCCTCAGAAGAAACATGTGCATTCATAATTTCTAGATATAATAAAACAAATATAGAACCTCCAAATATCCTGCTGGTACATGGAATGGATAACACATGCCAATGATCAATTCAGCTAAATAATCGTTAAAAAAACAAGTACATGTAACAACGAAGAAAGCTACCTCTGACTGCAGCCCGCCCGAATAATTCGGTGGTGATAGACCTGCATCACTTTGGGCATTCCCACTTTGACTTGCAGTTGCCAAAAGCTCTTCCGTTAATGTAATAACCTGCCGTAGTTACAGAAAGATACATTAAGAACAAATACAAAAACTAATATCCCAATATCATTAGATCTGCACATATTTAGTGATTCAAACTTAGAGAAGCAGCATCGACACCCAAAATCGGAAGGAGGTACTCTACCATGAGACACAGACCTGCAATCAATCAAGACAAAGGGTAATGGACAACTTTGAAGCCATGGAACTTTAGATGCAGTGTTCATTACTATTAATATGGTTGCTCAGATAGTCCCTACCATTGGCATATTCAACCTTCTCACCTTTCAATGTGTTACACTAAAATCTAAATGCCCCAATAATGTTGCAAGCTGCCTTTTTCATGCTGCCTTAGTGCCTTGTTGGCATGGCTCCTTGAACAAAGAAGAAAAAGGGATCGATAGCAATAGGCCCAAAAATCAAAGATAAAATATCCTTTTCTAGAAATCATCAAGTCATATTAGTATCAGCTACCAGAAGCGGCATCTGATAATTAGTTGATACCAACCAACACGAGCAGATAGCAGCATAACATACAGCATGCCAGGTACTCACCTCTTCAAGTTCCTTTTCCATATCAAGGTATTCAGAAATTCCAGGATCATCCTTTTTCTCCTTGATGATCTTCCTAACCTGTAATACAACAATGAATGCTTACACATGAGGTTAAATTGCTCAGAAGTTAAACAGAACTCAGTCAGAACAAGAAGCACCAATACCAGTCTACCTACCTTATGCACTACCACAAACTCTGCTAATTAGTGATCAACTGATCACAACTTTCTAGTTTTCAGACAGACTGAAACAGAACATCATAAGAGTTTGTAGATGATTGCATGAGCATTAGTCAATCCAAAACAACAGTCTGAATGATCCAATGATAATGGTATTAAAAGATTCATCATTTTCAAATATCAAACATTTATTATTGCAGCGAGGCTCAAGCATCGAAGTTCCAAGTTCCAACATACTTCAAAGGGTTTGAAAAGAATCTTCAACCACCAAATGAATGCTTCGAACCCAATTACATGATAATTAGAAGAATGCTGTCTACCCAGTAGGTCATCTACTGCATGAACATAACAAAGCAGTATGCTTTGTATATGATCAGATAACCTATGACCAATGTTTCCAGTAGCCAGTGCTTCTGTATTTTTTTTAAAAAAAAACATCAATTCATACAGTAGATAACGTGATACTAGCAGGTTATCCAGGAGCTTTCCAGTTTGAAGGTCCTCATCATCTTCCCAAGCTTGCAGATTTTTACCCAAAGTATATGGTGGTGTTGGTCTATCCAAATCATCTGAAGAGTAGCATTCTTTTTTTTTATTGACTGCTCTTCCATAAGATTGTTCATTCTGTAAATATGAGAATATGTAGCTAATGCTACTTACTGCTAACATAGCAACATTAACAGATCCTCAGCGCACAAAGGCATGCAACAATCGTAAGGTCGAATCACAAGCCAATTGTAGTCTAATTCGCTAGCTATCCAGAGGTACTATATGTATCATATTAAAATCAAGAAACCAACTTTCGATTAGAATCAATAACTAACCGCGTGCAACAAAAACCCTAGAATCCGAACTCGGCCGAAATCGAGACCTAACCCCCGGGGAGAAATAAACAGCACCCACACACACGCGAAAAAACAATACCTAAACCACTCAACGGCGCGCATCCCCTCCGCAGCAAACCCCAATCTCCACATCGCACGCGCGAAACTCTAGGGGGAAACTCGCAGGACAAAAAGAACAAAAAAAAAAAAAGAAGACAGCGTCGCGTAGATAGGGGTTAGGACGAGACCTCACGGAGCTGCTCCTTGTAGGTGGAGAGGTTGGAAGCGAGCTCCTCCACGCTCAGATCCTCCATGGCTGCCTCGCCTGCTTCTCGCCGCCGCCGCCGCCTCGATTCGATTCCTCAATTCGACTCCTCTTCCTCTTCTTTTTTTCCTCTTTTTCGCGTGGGTTTTTTTTCTTGGGAAGATAAAGAAGAGGAGAAGAATTCTTTCCACGTGGGCCTCCTTTAGTGGGCCCAAATCCGGCCCAACAAACAAGCCCTCTTGTATTGCATCCTGAAGCCCATGTCATCTTGGCCCATGTCTTAGCCCATATATTCGTCTCCTTTAGATACTTTTGCTCTTTTTTTTAATGGAAACTTCAAAAAAATTATCATGATCCCATGATCAAGTAATACTCCCTATAGTTTTTAACGGATGAATCAGTGGACTTTTTGGATTTATGTTCGATCATTTATTCTGTTCGGAAAAATTACATTAAAAACTATGTAAACAAGTTTAACATTATGAAAAAAAACGGAGTGAAAATTAAAAACGGAGGGAGTAATTCCCTGGCTCCAGATACTCTATGAAATGGCTCTGTTTTTTTTTTATTTTTTGGGAAAACGTGTAAACAAGTTTAATATTATGAGAAAAAAGAATATTAGTGCTCATTTTAAGATCGATTCTGTGTTCCATTCTTAAACGTCTCGCTTTGCATCTAGTCACTGACATTTGAGAGATTTGCAAAACTGAGTTATGCCCTGGTGATAGGTTAAACATATATGTCCACTTCTTTTTCGCTTCTTCGTATGCTTATAAACCAAAATTTAAATTTTTAACCTTAAATATAGAGTTGATTTTTAGGTTTTTTATTATATTTTATTTTTCAATATTTATTTTTAGATCGTCAAGAATACGTATATAAAAATTTTATTCATAAATTATTTTTCGTTTGCATATGCAGTTTCATTTTTTTCTAAAAAAGACCAAGTGATGACCCTGATAGTATCTGAATGAAGATGATAATGTGGATTGGAGCATTGACACATTGCACCTGACAGAGACTGCAAGATGATAATGTTCAGACATCAGACCGAAGAACCTATAATTCACAAGGTTAAACATATATATCTGACTGAAGATCTCTCATACGCTCATTCGCTATACTTGATCACAAAGGGGAAAAAAAAAGAACATTTCTTCGCCTTCCTACTGGTACATTATTATTCTGGCAGCCGACTGGTTTCAATTGATCCTGGTATCTCCTGCTTGCAACCTATGTGCTACTACCATTCCATGTACATACACATAAACAGTCATGACGATTTCTCAGTTTTCTCTTCTTCTTCTTGTTCTGTCTTGGCCTCTGTCACCTCTATCGCCTCTGTCTTGGCATTGCTGGGGAGCAGCGTCGTCGGAGCCTGAATTTGAGCTATCTCAAGCAAGATCTTGTTGAGGGACTGTGGTTTTGAGAAGAAGGGGCAATGGTCACCACCCTTGATCTTGAAGATGCCATCGGGCGGGTTCTCCCTGACCAGCTTCTCCTGGACATCAGGCGAGAGCATGCGGTCGTCGAGCGTCTGGACGAAGTAGCGGCGCACAGCTCCATAGTTTTCTGGGGTGAGGGAGAGCTTCTCCATGATTGGGGCTAGAGGGATGGGCCTCATGGACACTGCAGCCAGTGCGGTATCCTACAGTTTGGTGTGCATAAACTTATTAGGTAGCCCACTGAAAACATGAACTGGTAATGTCAAGGAATGCGAAAAAAGATTTTGTTTCTTCTTTTCAGTTGACAGCATGGGACAAGAGTATAAACACAATGTACCTTGGAAGGACTTTGGTTGAAATATAGCCCCTTGATTTGCTGTTTGTCGAACATGAGCCCGGTAGGAGGCTTGTCCTTTCCATTTCCGTATAGTAAGAATTGTGATTCTTGCAAGAAAACATCTGCAGATGCGAGCTGCAAAGCACACGGCTTAGTTTCAGTTGCTTTCCTGTACAAGCATAAAAATGCACATGAAGATAATACATACTTCCTCAGAGAACACATCAAAGGGCCTCTGGCCATCTTTCACCATTGTAGCAGTAAGAAATACAGCCTTCGATATCTTCTTGGGGCATTTTTCTATTGCATATGACACGCTTGCACCTCCACAACTATGACCGACCAAAATAACCTGCATCAGGGTTGTCATGAACACAGAGCTCAAATACCCAGTTTTTTTTTAAATTCTTTTCAATATAGAACACTGGATGTAATTCCCACCTTTTCATTCTCAGGAAGTTTATTGAGGTAGTCGATTAAAGGTTTGGAGTAATCTGCTAATGTAGCTATGCTGTTTATGTCAGCATTGTCTATACCAGAACCCGTGAGATCCAAGGCAATAGGATCAAGACCAGCTTCCTCCAAGAGAGAAATGGTCTTGTACCAACACCAAGCACCAAATCCTTCTCCATGAACAAGAACAATTTTCTTTGTTTCCAAGTTCTCTAAAACAATTTGGACCTGAAATGATCGATCCAGAAGGAAAAACAATGTGTGAGAACATCAAGTCCATTTAATAGAAATTATAGCTACTACCAAGGAAACCTATTTAAAATTTGTTCGTGTAAGGCATCAAACAAATAACTGGGGAAGAAGAAGTTGTATATTAAGGGCAAATTGGGTTCCCTTCTCCTAATGTATATCAGTTCCTAAATCCTACAATAAATCACTGCAAGAAGAGTCATGAAAACGCTTATGTCATCTTTATCATTGAAAAGGTTTTCCATAAGGGCCAAAGAACATGAGCGTGTAGAATTTATTTTTTTTCTTCTTAATTTGGATTAGACAAGGCTAAGGACAAAGGAACAAAAAGAATATGGCCCATTTCTTTGTTCCTATATAGTTGGGACCATAGTTTTGAGAAAGGACCACTGCTACTGAAATACAAGAAAACAGAGAAGAGAGTTATCGATTGAGGGATCCATATAAAATGGGGGAAATGCTGTGAACTTAGAGGCCACTGTTGAGGTCCTAGCACTGTCTTGTAGTCCTAATAGCAACAAGTTTCTTCATAGATACATATCCTTGTCTAATTAATCTGTACACAAAGATGCATTTTCAAAAATAGTGGCATAATTAACAATACATACTCCATATGTAACAATTCACAAATACTAGGTATATGAGCATTGCAGTTATTTTTCTAATTAAGCTTTGGATCACTGGCATGCAACGAAATGAAGCCTACATACATGTCTGGTATACAATGAAGGTTTGTAAAGTATGAAAAACTATATTAAAAAACGTGTTGAAGATTTAAGAAAATTGGACTGAGGTCAAAAGTATCAGCAATTAATTGGATAATGAAACGAATCATGGAACAACAGAAAACATGGACTCAAACAGCAATATGCATTGGTATCAATATTCCCATCAACAAATCTTGTGTATTATACTGGCAAATGAGAAGTATCAGACTAGCATGAAAAACCAATATGCACTCGGGTATGATTACACCTGCAGACCTACTTTAACATATGTCATATTCTCAGAACCTCGCAAAACCGCTTAACATATTTCAGAACGTCAACAGCCAATATTCAATGATCTATAGAATTATAGATATAAAATATCTGCTGATTATACATCAAAATGCATCTTAACAAGGAAACTATGAAGAAATAGCTCAGAAAATCCCCATGTACAAAGGACGACGTTGCTCAATTAACATTAGAAAAAAATATAGCTACCTGACTCATTGAATTGTCCGCATTCACAAACAATCCAACACTAACAACAAAACAAGCCAACTAACTAGCTAATCTAGAGCAGCCAGACATTAAAGAACAGAGAAAATCGGCTAATTTGAGGACAATGTTGCCGTCAAGCCATCGTCCAAATGCCAACTGCAAATGCAAGGACTTCAAAACATGGCAATAACACGATAATTATAAAAACAGGAAGCTTCCAAGCACCAACAAACACCTTAAACAACAAAATGTAAGCCAAGACAAAAGAAACAAATATGACAATCGTTAGGACCAAATGATGAACTGATCCTACAATCTATTGGCAGCTGTAAACCTGTAATTGGCCAAACACGATGAATCACAAAATTTTTGCAGAAATACACCAACACAAAAATACACATAAAATTGCACAATTTTACAGTGGCATTGGCTATGAACTTGTAAGCACAGACTCATGGTTGAAAAAAAAAAGGACAGATGACAGCATGTGAAGGCGAGGAGAGGAAAGAGAGAAGCGAGAGCCTTACTGCCTTGCCATTCATGACGGAGTCCGGGAGGTCGCCGCGGCGGCGGGAGCTGGTGGAGCCGGGGCCGATGCGGCGGGACATGGAGCCGCCCGCGTCGATGCGGCGCGACATGGAGCCCCCGGCGTCGAGGTGCTGGTGGATGGCCATGGCCAGCGCCTGCCGGTGCAGCAGCTCCTCCTCCGCGGGCGTCAGCTTCCCGGCGCCGCGCCCCGACCGCGCGCTCCCCATCCGCTTGCTGCGCGACACCGCCGCGCCGCCGCGGTGCTCCTTGCGCGACATGCACCGGAACGCGTTGCCCATTCTTGGGAGGAAATGGAATCAACCAATCGACCACGAGATGGACTAACCTTGTGGAGTTGGCGAAACCAAAGAGGGATTTTATATGCTCTCGAGACGAAACGAATCGGCAGAGATGAGCAGGAGCCGACCTCAGCTGATGAAATCGAGACCGGAAACGAGTGTGGAAAGCTGCGAACTGTGTGAGATTCAAGCCAAGAAAAAAGAGAGCAGAGGAGAGGTGATTACGCAGCAAACGAACACAAGAAAAAAGATGAATTTTTACGAGAGGAACTCGACTTCTGCTTCGAACAGTGTTGAATTCAACACCAAGATTCTGCCTCTGGACTCGAGAGTGGACTCGCAGAGAAACAAATCAACACGACGAACAAACTCACAGCAAAAGAAAAACTAACTCCGGAATTTTTTTTTAAAATAAAAAAGACAGAAGCTTCGGAGAAATCAAGAAACTCCGAGCTGGGAGAGCGGCAAGAATGGATTCAGACGACGAGCCATACAAGAGAGGAGAGATTTTTCTTCTAAAAAGGACTCGGACTCGAAGCAGAGACAGTGTCCTGGGTGGAGAGAATTTCTTTTCGTTTGGGAAGCAAAGCACGGAGCAGATCTGAAAAAGAACAGGCAGAATTTATGAGTGGTCCTAACACCTACAACTGCTAACTCATTTCCCACACAAATCTCGCCAAAATCATTTATTTCTGTGCTCCTCTGAAACCCTTTTCTGCTCTCTCCTCCTCCTAGCAGGAGAAATTCGCAGGGAGAAAACAAATGAGAAATCTTTGGAAGCTTTTAGGGCGGTTTCTTGGGAATGCTGGTGTCTTTTGCTGGTGTGTATTGTGAGGAGTAGAGTTGTAGTCTTGTACACCTCTGGTCCTCAACCTTTCTTTCTTTTCTTCTCTTCAGTTTCAGAGTCTCTTTCTCTTTCTCTTTCTCTCCTTGATGTCTGGTTTGGTCTGCCCTGTTGACCACCACCCTGTCCTCCACCGTTCTTCAGATAAAGATAAAAATGGCACCTTCCTTTCCTTTAATTCTTTCTGCAACTTTTTATTCCTCTTTGTGCCTCATTCGCTACCTCACTATATTATTGTTACAAACTAACTATTCCATGCTTTCTAAAACAATTATCCTGATGTATTATTTAGAGTGTTTGTTCTAGATATACTTTTGCATAACCAAAATATCTCTTATATTATAGCATGGCGATTGGAGATAGTTTCTGTGAATTTTATTTATCAAAATATTCAATTCTTATAGACTACAGTAAATAATCTGGGCAATAATCCGGTCAATACTCTCTCAGATTCTTCAATTCTTGGGAGCAAAAGTGGTAGGGACCTTAGGGTTCTTCAGCTCTTTTTTATCTGGTTTTCTTTTCATTCATATGGATATCCTGGCCTGCCTTTTTCAGATCCAAAGGTGCTGCCTTTCTCGTTTTATACATCTGCAGGCTAATTTGTTAAGCTGAAAGATTAGGTGTTTGTCTGACTTTTGAGCTCCAAAACTTCCTCTCCCTCTGATTAGGCAAAATAATTGATTGTGATCTTACCTATTAGATTGCGAAAAATAGCATCACCTGGTGATGAACGGAAAAGAAAGCACTGTTGGAATAAATTCGTTTGCCCCATGTCCTTTCTGATTATTTATTGCACCGTTTTGATATGATAGTGATATAGCGAAAGTGAAGGCCTGAATATTACTGCTGGTACTATTATATACTGTGATTTTCTTCACGTGTTAGAGGAGTACACCGTGCACACTGAAAAATAAAAGGACGTGTTGACTTCGATGGGGTTTTTTTTTTTTTTTGCCCTGTCATTAGGCAAGTGAAATTCCATCTTCCTTATCTTAAAAATTAAGGGTCTCGTTGGTAGGCCTAACACGCATATGTCACTGCTAAAATTTAAATTTTAAAACTTAATTTTAAAATATTTTAATTTTTTATTGTAATTCTTTTTCAGAATGACATTTTAGTCGCTAAAAACACAATACAGAAGCTTGGACATATATTATTTTTTCCACTAATATGTTGTTTGGTGTATTTTCCATATTTGGCCAACCGATGGGGGCCTTAAGCAAGTGATGTTTTCTTACTGTTAATCAAAAATCACTAGTTCAGTATTCAAAACAACACTACTGCCACTTATAAATTACAACCCAAAAGAAATTTGTTCATGACAGCCATGGTTTAGGCTTTATTTTGTGCGAGTTTAGTCTACGCATATAGTGTATGAGTTACGCTGGGCGATTAATATGAAATTTAAGATTAAAACCGTTGTAGAAACCCACTGATTCAGCAAACACATAATTGGGGTGTTAAAAAATATCAGACATATATATTTATTTTTATCATAGCAGAGGGAGTAGTTAGCAGGTGGCCATGGATGAAGCTTCATTTAAGACTGCAGTAGTAATATATGCTTAATGCCACTGATGTTGAGAGGTGAGCTCAAACCACCAGGGACGGCACTTGAATATATTTGAATTGGTATTTGACGACGACGATATGAGCGCAGCTGTCACGGCACGTCTTACAGGCTTTGTTGCACATTAGCACAAAACCTAAGCCTTAATTACTCCATCAGAGAGAAAAGAAGAGCATAAATTATATCCTTGATCAGTTTGATTGGTGTACCAAACAGACAGAATATGGTAGCCTGTGTATGATATAGCTGACAAAACTGTGTAGATGATCTCTCTTCAGTTCCACAGTTATTAACAGTTCCTGTCGCCTAATTTGTCCCAATCAATTTAATTCCGGATCCATGGCATCATCACTTTTTAACAGTGTTGTCAAAGCAGCTTAACTGACTTAATAAAATTAGCAAGATTATTAGTAGGAGTAAAGTAGTAGTCCAGGAGTGACAGGGTACCTGCAAGTTGCAAACCACGAACAAGTAGAGCAATTTAATTTACTAGAGCGTCCGCACCAGAGGCTCCTACTACTAACAACCCACACTAACCTTGAAATGAACAAACTCTAGCTATGTGATGGCTTGGTCAGTGAAAAAAAAGACACCAGTTTGTAACGACCAATCAGGTGCTTAATTACCAAGCAATCTAATTAAGCTACTCAATTGTTATATTCAGTGATGTTAATGTAATGTAAGCATCAATGGATGAACATACATCTTATGGTGTTTTTACTGATCTCTGGAACATAATATATGGTATTTTACTATGGTTAAATACTTAGATATCCTTGTGGTTCTGATTGATATTATAATTTTCTGCCTTTTGCCCTTTCTATTGCTTAATTCCCCTGAAACCCTGATGCCAGAGAGCATGCATGTATTCATCAAGAAGAAGCAACAATAAATCCCAGCTATCTGTGACAAAAAATGATGATGAGAGGGCCAGCTCATGAGGATCCTTGCACATGAATGAAAACTATAATCCTCAACTTCTTCCTGCTTAGGAGACAGAGTAATCCTTTCTGGAGGGATTTGTCAGCCACTAAGCCCACCCATAAATCATTGGTCACAGTTTAATCCGCAACAGAATCATCCGGCGTCGTAATTTAAATTTGCTGAAACCAAAGAAGTGCATTCTTGATTCAGCAACTTTTAAATCCACTTTGATTGAACAGCCTTTGCCTTTGTCATCTCCATTTCAATTTTTCTTTTCTGATTTTCATTGAGCAAAAAAAAAGTATCATGATAGTGCTGTATGCATCTTTATCTGTCATTATCATGTATAATGCAGCTCCTTTCTAGCTTCCCATTCCTTTCCTGATATTTGCCTGTCTGTTGCTTTCATCTGCCCATAAGATTCATTTCAATAAATTTTGCAGTTAATGATCGGATGGGCTGAGATTATTAGTTGACTGTTTGCCTTATCAGGACTTCCTGTAATGATCAGTCAGTCTGGTACCAACTACCATTACATGTTGCAACTGAAGATGGTGAGCAACAAACAAACTGTCATCATCTTAACAGTACATGTGTCAAAACAATCAAGAAATTTGCACCCTCATCTTCTCCTTTCTATTTATACTTATAAGCCAAAATTTAAATTTAGAGTTAATTATTGGTTTTTTTCAACACAAATTATTTTCCAGCCTTGGTTTTTGTATCGCTAATATATATATATATATATATATATATATATATATATATATATATATATATAATTTTATTCACAAATTATTTTTTGTTTGTAATATATGGCATTTCGTTTATTTATGTAATAAACCAAAAGATGGGCACTTGATTCAGTTCAAGTTTTCTTTCACTTCCTATAAACCAAGTGAAAATTAAACAAATAGCAACTGGATCTCAAAAATTCCAATCAATTAAAGTATAATTAAAGAGGGAATTACTAGTACAAGAATCTAGATCATTGACCACTTGTTGCAGCTCTCATTCCCTGTCAAACAGGGAAGTGCATGTCATTTTCTGCCCCTTTTTTTCTCTTCCCTGCAAGAACAACTCGTTCTGATAAAAAGGCGCAGGTAGCTAGAGACAAGGGAATTATGCTCTGAATATGCAGCAAGCAGAAAGAGGGAGCGACTTTGATCATGATGATGATGATTTGTACGTGTCTGCAATGGAGAATATCTGCATAATCTACTTGTGCAATGCAACCCATGCAAAAAAGGAGATGCAGCTTTTAACCACTTTGTTTAGTACTAAAAATGTCGTGGTTATGCTACTGATGCAATGGAGGCATGTTCGGCATGTGGATTAAGTAAGCTTTAAGATTAAGAGAGAACTACTAATCACACATACATGTGACGTTGATTTGACCTACACTGCATGGATTGATCACTCAATTATCCATATGTCTTCAACATGTCTTGGTTGGGTAGCTTTAGATCAATGAAATTCCATGAAGCTATTAAAAAAAAGAATCGTTGCACATTCATTCGTATGCAGTATACATACTCTTCTAACTCTGTGTAATTGTGCACTGTGAATTCTGGAAATTAACCATGCAGCTGAGCTGAATTAACCCCTTTTGTTCTTTGGTAATCAACTGGAATCAATACTTCTTCGCTGGACAAACTGAAGCATGACAAGTACGCATAGAGAGTATCTGCTTCGTCTTTTCATTTTTACTTGTTCTTATAAGTCAAATTATGACTTTTTTCAATCTTAAATTTAGATCATTTAGAACATGTATACAGAAGTTTTATTTACAAATGATTTTTTGTTTGTAAATATGTTGTTTGGTTTTTTCTCTGAATAAATGGAAACGAAAAGATGACACCCTACCACAACTAATAAATGTACTATGAATAATGCATTACCATTATGCATGATGTCCTTTTATGGATGCCACGTTCAATTTATATATGTATGTACTTACAATATGATTGCTTTTGAGTTTGAATGGAACAACTTAACTGGTCCTCTCTAACGGCCCAACTTGGTTTGGAGAAATTTCGTGGGAATTAAACTGTTTCATATGAAAACTATGTAAATTCGTGTGTTTGAATGGAGAACTATTAGACCTGACCAGTGTGATTAATAACGAAGTATGTTCATTAACAGCGCTAATGGTATATTTTTGAAGGGAGAAATGGTTGTGAATCTGAGAGAGGTTAAACTCAGAGATGATATTTTCTGAACCTGACAGGATGGAATGAATTGGGATGGGCTGATGCTGAGCACAGAGTGTATATAGCATGTGAGAAGCCCAGACCAGCATTTGAGGAGGCCCAGCCCATAAATTTACAGGACTTTGCAGGGTAGGTAAAGTGGACGATGGATGCTACGTCCCAATTTGACAGGTTCGTCAGCAAAGGACTAACTCCTGATGCCATTATTTTTAGCACCTTAATTATTTTTTAAAAAAATATGACAGCAGAAGGCATGCCTCCTACCGAAATATATTAGAAGGAATAAAAGTTGTTAAAAAAAGAAAAAAAGATTACATGGGAAGGAAGCTGCTAGAAGAGGTGGAAAGCTTTCAGGAAGGTCGAAAAGCCAAACGTCTTAGATCTATGTACCGGTGATAAGTGGGATAAGGTTGAGGAGTTAGCTTGAATCTGTCCCAACACCATTTTCTTCAACACAATAATGGGCCACCTATTCGAAGATGGAAAGTTTACACAAGCCAAGATCATCTCTGACTTCATGGTACGTATAGGTGTGGAGCCTGATGTTATCACATACAGATATACTCATGATGGATAGATTGTAAGATGAACGAACCAATGAAGTTACTTGAAGGTATGGTGTTTTGATGGGGTGAAATCTAATGATGTTATTTACAGTATCAAGGTTAATGTTTAATGTAAAGATAGCAGGATAGAAGATGCATTCGCTCTTTTCAGACATGGGTGTTAATCTGGATAATATTACGTATAACAAACATAATCCTGCAGTGGTTATTTCAGGCTAGAAGAAATACAGCTAGCTGTGAAAGAACTCTACCCTCCTTGAAGCTTCAACAGCTGAGTTTTAGTTGTTGATTTTGCTGGTTTCAGGTGGCAAATACGATCAACATATAAAATATATCCCTGAAAAGTATCGTTCTACTGCGAAATCCAAGGCTGTTTGATGCTGCCAGCAGTTATGCAGTTTGTAACTAGACTTTGTTCTTCGTGTTGAATAGTTATAGAAAGACGACGTTCTGGATTGCTACATGATGGAAATCTCTTGTTTTTCTCAAGTGTGGGGTTTTTTTTCAGAAACTTATCTGCGTGCTCCTGCTTACTGCTCATGAGTCACGCTTCAATAATCTCTCTGTAACATTAAGATCAACCCAGATTTAAGCTGGTTTTTTTTTTCCAGGGGTAAAAATTCATGTGAGCTGCTACAATGGCTGGCAAGTGGCAGCTCAGTTGTTTTATAGGATGCAAAGTAAATTTCAGTCGTAGCCAGTTTGAGTCTACTCAGTGATCAATCCCAATGCAACATTTGTGTTGATCTCCAATGGGATGCTAATCCACTAACAAGAACAGTCACAAACTACCTGGAGGGTTTTTCTCATTTTTTACCGGAACTCCAGAAGATTCACTTAAACACATACTTCAGCACAGTGTCTGCTTCCTGTCCTTGATTGTATCTGAGTCGAGCCCAGGCACCATCCATGACCACTCAAGAACTTACAAATAGTATCAAACACATCAAGATCTCATGGAAGAACATCATAATGATTCCTCAAAATAATTTTAAAAAAAACAAGTTGCAACGAGATTCATGAACATCAGTGCAGAACTTTTTATTTTCACACGGTGCAGAACTAATCTTTAACACTGTGGTCTCTAAAGGAGCATTATTTCTCTTGGGGGAACAGGAACATTCATTTCATAACAATATTTTCATCACAACAACATAATTATGTTCCCTTGGAGTAGAAACATACAGCAAGGCCATGGGAGTAAATAATAAGGTATATATATGATGGTGAACTGCAAAGCTATCTGCAATGGAACCATATATGACCACAAGATGAACTCAGCACATCAAGTACACGTGTATCACGAACACATAACATCTATTAATAACCCTATCACAATATTATGTATTCATGTGCAAGAGGTGAAGCATATGTACATTCAAACTTCATGTACAAGAGGAGAAGCATATGTACATGTTTACAAAATTGAGCCTCCATTTTCATCATCTGATCATCAACAGCATATTGTATCTTGGTAACTGTAACATCCCCAATAATTTCAGGTAAAACTGTCAATTCACCATTTTCTTGGCTGGTATTTACCTTTCCGGGAAAAAAAAACATGTCAAAACTCACCACAAATTCAAGCTTTCTCATTTCTCCAATAGCTATATAACTTGTTTCCTTTCCTCAACCAGACACACACCGGAAACCCTTACAAACGGCTAGCCAAGCAGCAAACAACAGTACACAGATGATGGCATCGACGACGATGATGATCTTCACATGGCGCACCCACAATGACCGGGATGAGTGCTGCCGCCGCAGCCTGGACTGGCTTGGACTCCTCTCCAGTGACATGCCGCCAACCTCGTCCGGCGGCACATCAATTCTCACTCCCCTAGTTCCATGCTGCTCATCATCGCAGACCGCAGCCGACGCCGCCTTCTCCTTAGCCTTCTTCTTATCCTTCCTGCTCCCACTTCTCCCTAGCAACGGTACCTTGGACGATGTGCAGCTAGAGCTGTCACTAGGGTCTCCCTTTTCCACACTCTCCTCAAGGACAAATGCTGCATGTGGCATCTTCTCCAGCGAAGCCACCAGCCTCTGTACAGCCGGTACCAGTGAGTCATGGAAGCCATTCCTATTTACAGTCCTGAACACATCACGAACACGCTCCAGGAACTGCAAGGCGCCGGCATTTCCGACACTCGGGTCAATGATAGCGAAGAAGGTGTGCCCATCAGCCATGAGGTAGCTGTAGCTCCTTGAACCCGCCGTGTGGATGTAATGCCGGTGATACGAAGGCGCATTCTCAAGGCAGAGCGCGGCCGTGGTCTCCATGTGTGGATCACCATCCTTGCTGTTGTAGCAGTAGATGATCTTCTTCCCCTTTGCAATGCAGCAGTACACCGTGTTGCTGGCCGAGGAGCTCATCCGTTCATCCTCCTCGGCGATCTCGACCTCAAGGGGCTTGGCGCGGGTGGACACAAGCTTTACAGACCTGGATCGGCGAGAATTCATCAAAATTCTCTAAAGCTCAGCCGCACCCCCCCCCCCCCTCCTCCCCCCGAATTCAGCGCCGCAAGAATCTCCCCTTTTGGGCCCCAATTCAACTCTCCAGAAGGATCAGAATCACACCCAAATCCTGCAGCGATTTCTCAGCATCAAAAAACTGGAAACTGGCAGGATACATACACAGCAAGTACACTGCGCAAAATTAACCATGCCACTGAACCGATACATCATTAACCCAAACTAAAAAACCTAAAATTTTCGCATCCAGAAGCAAGAAAACCCCGTCTCCGGGGCAGTTCCACTTCCACCTCAAGAAAATGTGCCCAAGAAACATAAAGACAATACCTTTAGAAGGAAGAACTGACGCGCCGCCGGAGCCAGAGGGAGTAAGGGCAGGCAAAAAAGAAAAAGGTGCGGACTTGGAAAGATTGGGATTTGGGCAGGAAGACGAAGAGATGGATTTGAGGTTGGGAGAAGGGGAATGGAGTGGAATTGGAAGAAGGCCAAGCGAAGACTTAGTCTTTTTCTTTGGGGCTGTGGGGATTTGACTGGGTAGCAACGCAACAACGGCGACACCAACAAGAGAAATATTAAAATCGAAAATGATGGCGACGCGGTTTTGAGCCTGAGCTTGACCATCCTGGAATCCTTTTATTGATTATTTTTGGTTTATGTAATTCCCTTGGATACAATGTTTTTAAGAAAAGATCTCTCCGTATATCCGTTCTAAAATATAATCGATTCTAAAATTTAAACTTTTATTCTATAGTATAATCATTTATATCACTGTTTGTTTGTCTCATTAAACATTTTTATTTAAATATTTTCTCAACCTATCCGAGCTATCTTCGTGAATATAGATTGCGTTCTTTTTCACCAAATTATTTTTTGGTCTTTTTCACGCAGGCTTCTCGAGCTATTAAGCGGTGTATTTTTATAAAAGAAAGTTTAGTTTATCATCTCATATTTAGAATATTTTTTTATTTTTATAATAGTTAATTTTATCGCTTATGCTATTATATAGCTATTTAAAAATCAGATAATTTTTTATCATACATCAACCAAAAGGACATTCATTCCATATTTATTAGAGGCACTGGTCTTTTCTCCATGACAATAATTTATGGTGTAGCACCTAAAAATGATTGCTCATCGAAAAAACGAATTTTTTATGTCAATCTAGACAGAGTGTGTGTCTATATTCATTGTTTTTTTCTAGGACACAAGGAGTATATTTTAAATATATGAATGGCTATCTAGCTAGGATGATCGTCGGGTCCTAAATTGGTCACTGCCTGGTAGGACAATATTAATTAATTAATATTTAAAATGAGTTAAACTTTCACTGTTGGTGTACGTGTGGGCACTTTAGGGCTGTGTTCGGCGCAGAGGCGTTAGTTAACTTATGTCAAATACATAATTAATTTATTATTTTTTAAAATATAAAATAGATTAATATATGTTTTTAAAACAACTTATTTTATAAATTTTTTTTAAAAAATACACCATTTAGTAGTTCGAGAAGGTTGCGTGTGGAAAAACGAGGGAGCTTAGTTATCCTGTCTATGTACAAACAAAGATGCTTGCATTTGCATTGTTAGAAGAGACTTGCCTGCTACTGCTACAGTCTTATTATTTTCTCTTTATATATATATATATTTTTAACGATCTAAAAACTAAGGCTGAAAAACAAACTTTGGTTAAAAAAACTCTAAATTAACTCTAAATTTAAAGTTAAAAATTTAATTTTAGCTTATAAATAAGCATAAACGATAGGACGTGATGAAACAGTACTATGTTTTACATAAAAAATTCTCTATATAGAGGTTTTTCATCTAACCTTTATAAACCAAAATTTTAACTTTATGCTATTCAGTTGTTTATGCCTTAAATTACTGTCACAAAAATTAGATGATCTAAAAATCCAAAATTATGTCTTTCCAACGGGCCTGCTTG
Organism: Oryza brachyantha; assembly: GCF_000231095.2. Classification (NCBI taxonomy): domain Eukaryota; kingdom Viridiplantae; phylum Streptophyta; class Magnoliopsida; order Poales; family Poaceae; genus Oryza; species Oryza brachyantha. Next base: position 502,032 of record NC_023170.2, read on the forward strand.
CCTCTTCGTCTCCCTGTTTCCTAGATACTTCTCGCCTACCAAACGAATCGACAATCGATCGTTGATGTGGATGCATGCATAATTGATTCTTTCATCCATCCATCAATTTGTCTTTGATGATTCTTAATTTGACCCGATCATCAGTATGGGATTAGTTAATGTCACACGTGATAAAGAAAACTGAAACAGTGCTTTGATATCTGATTATTCTGCAGTTTGTCATCAAGTTTGTCAACCCAGGGAACATTCAGATGGCCAGTCACTGGTTGTAATATGTCCCTGTTGGTTAGGATTTTCAGCTTAATTTTCACATGTAAACTTGTGTGTAGCTATCTATCCTGAAGATTTTATCCATCATCATCAAAATGGCAACTCAATGACCAACCTTTTTCTCCCAAACAATTCAGGTAAGTGGATCGCATTAGCATGCATCTGTTTATATCTTTTTGATTTGCATCTAAATATGATAAGGCAATTCAGGCAAAGGAAGAGTTGGAGAAGAAAAGGAAAAGATGCAAATATACGCAAATGCAATGCCAGCTGTTGTGAAGGAAAGACAAGATGTGTTCATCAGTGCAACTGAAATGTCTGATGATGAGATGATGCGGCGACACCTGATTTGGAGAAGATAAAAAGCATAATGGTTTGGCATACCAACACTAACAGCCGGCGTGAAAGATAAATAAACACTGCTGAAAGATCAGCATTGCATCAGCAATACAAACAGGACAAATGCTAAATTATTAGTTGTACAATTTGATAAATTTTATCGGATTGATTCACTGAAACCAACCGGTTTTTGACTCGGTGATTGAGCTTTCTGCAGTTTTGGATTTGGAGATGCGAGATGGGAGTACAGATGTTAATGGGCTTTTTAGATCATTTGGGCCTTGGTTGTGAGCCTAGATTATTGGGCTGCCTCCATATCATCCAGTGCTGTTGCTTCTGGGTGTCATTTGGTTCAATTCTCATCTTCATAATGCTCAAGTTCACTGTATTACCTCCGTTTTATATAGTAAGACTTTATAGCCATGTCTAAACTCATTTATTGATAAATATATATGATTTATATATGTGTCTAAATTCATTAGTATCCATATGAATCTAGACAATGTTAGAAAGTGAAATGGAGTTTAGGCAATGTTAGAAAGTGAAATGGAGGAAGCAGTAGTTTCTTTAGACAGTTGAATTCATTCCGATCTTTGTTTTAAACATGCTAAAACCAATTATTACAGACGTTATGGAATGAGTGACAATGGTCACAGTTTGATTAAAAACAAGAAAAATACTTAAAATATCACCTTAAAGATAGAGATTTCCATCACTTGTAGTGGTGGTTGACTGGTTGTTACGACAAAATTTTCGCTCAAATTATGAATGAAACCTTTATGCTTCCTTGATATTGCGGTGCCTCACTAATAACTTTGAAATTCTCGTGTCCAAAAATGTTATTTGTAGCCATTAGGCGTGCACGTAATCCAATAATCCTAGTACCTAATATCCATTAGTCGTACCCAGTTCCCTTCGTTCGTTTTCAAATTATTGTTACCGTTGCTTCTGTTGTGTTCTCTTTTTTAAAAAAAATAAAGACAATTGAATGTAGAAGTCAATGTATTTTTTAACAATAGTAGTGTCAGAAGTATTCAATACTACTAAAGTGTGCTGCAGAACAAGTAACAAAACGAATGACATGAATTTCATTTATTGCTAGTAGCACATAACAAAATATTGAAAATATTATTCCACAATGTAAGATATTGTAGTCTTAACAAAAGTCTTATGGAATGGATTGAGTAATAGTCAAGTTTAAATAGCAAATAAACCTAAAATTGTGTGTCCCAGCAAATTGAGAGTGATAGCAAAAGAAAGAATCTTGGCATCCCAAATTGGCATCAAGAAGTGCAATTGATTTTTCTTTCTTGCTGCTGCTTGTCTGCTGTCTGGTCCTCGGCTCAAAAGCTTGGCCATGCTTGCCCTATCACTTGGCTCCATGCAAAAGCACTGTGCCTTTCTATTTTCTTTTCTTTCGTAAGAGAGAAGATTATAAATACTGCAAGAAACTCCAAAGCCAAGTAATATGTGTAATATATGCAGCAGAGGACATCATTTTCATGCCATCACCATATTTTTCTAGCCCAAAATGTGCCAGGTCGCCAAACAGGTCACTTTCATCTAATCTCAGAACAATTTCACTTCTTCCCAAATCATCAACACTACTACCAATGCCAGAAGTTTCACCAAATTATCTGAACAGAAGCATCTTGAGTAAACAACACATACAGAGTATACATTATTCTCTGTTAGATATAATATATAGCTTACAGATATGTCCAGTACAAAGCTCAAGGATTATACTAGTCACCATGGGCACGACAAGAGTGTGGGCTACACCACCAGACTAATCATGTCACCCATGTTCACCAACCAATCTTAGTTTAGGCAGCTGTCAAATGAAAGGCAGCATATTAAGCATGTCCCTCACAAGTCACAACATGCTATTCATCAATTGCTAATAAGGAGTACACCCATGTATGAACTAATTAAGAATTTGCAGCAGAACTGGCAAACTCCTGTGTGCCCTTTCAAAAGGAACCAACTTTCGTTAGTTTCTTGCAAAGACAATTCAGTCCAACAAATCTGCCACATGGAGAGGGCATATTCTGCCTACAATCCACAAACCTCTCTATCTAGCTTTTTCTCTACCAAAGCATCCAACAGCCAATGACAAGCTGTTACTTCAAGTTTTAAAGACTGGCTGTTAAGTAAAGAGTGACATCTGGCAACGCAAGACTCCACAAGTAAAAGCAATGATTGATAGGTTATATTCACAGAAATTAGTATCCTGACCAAGTCATTACAATGGATGGGGAAAAGGAAGAAGAGATCTAATATCATATAGCTATGATATAATGAAAAGAATGGGAGGTGAAACAAAAGTCCTCTCCGTATGCAGCTCCATTCATCCTATACTCGGGATTCAGCTTCAGGACAAGTGAAGTAATTTTCACTCTCCCACACAGCATCATCCATCAGAGACACATGACGACTCATCAAAAGGCGTCTCTGATCCATCTATCATGCGATACATGTTCCCAAACATGTATAGTGTACCGCTACTCCTCACAGAGTATGTGCGCAGATGGAGATAGTCTGGTAATGCGATGCCAGCCAATGAAGAATGGTGGATAACTCAGAAGTCCAGTACGGTTGAAGTGAGGTTCATCAATGGCCCAAGAGCACTAGGAGCAAACTTCCTAGCAAATAGATAACAGAGAGAAGTGGGCTTCGAGTTGTAAGTGCAGCTTGTACCGTTATTCCTGATTGCCTGGATGAACTCTTCAGTGATGTTTGCGGCACCATATCTTGCTGGGTGCGGGCCTCCTCTTGACCAATCAACCCATGTGACGGTCCTGTTGGCATTCAGGGACCCATGAAACAAATGCAGATAGGTTGGTATGTAATGCTCATCCGGATAACAAGATGGCCTGCAATGCTTCCGGAAGATGGAGTAGTACTTGTTGTCTGCTACTATCTGCACAGCCAGTTCACGGTTAAGTTCAAACCACTCTGACCCTTTTCTCCATTGACTTGGCAAAATATGAGGAGCCATCCGACGGTTGTAGCGGCCAGCACATTGAGGGGTGTCAATGTTATAGGACTCGACAAAGCTGTGTGCCGAGTTTATGAGATACTCATAGACGGTCGGGAAGTTGAACACCGGGATGCAGCTCTCCGAGAGCAGAACAAACCGCTCATTCGAGAAATCCAACAAGGCATTGGCCAACAGACGCTTCTCAGCATCAACAAGGGTGATCGATCCCCAAGATACTTCCTGAAAGAACAAGAGGCCACATCAGAATGTGCAACTGCATACAGAAGAGGTGCAGCAGAAGCTAAACAGAAGTTTTAAATATTTTTTGTGTTGCTAGCTGTTTCTGAATAGGATCGCAAGTTGCCAGGCATCCATCCAGAGTCCAGAAGGAAAGTAGAGAAAAGGCAAGGCATATTAAGGCATCACTTGAAAAAAAAATAGCTGCTTTTAGAGTAAAATCCTAGCCACAAGACAGCCCAAATGTATTATTAGCTGATCAAATTAAGTAGACAAACTGACTGGAATATTATTGAGCAAGCGCCCGAAATTCGTAAACACTTACTGGCTCTAATCAGAAAAGCAGTCAAGTAGATAACCAACCTAGCACGAAACGCGGTCAAGCATATTCCTACCATAGAGCAAATCCTCTCCCATTTGGGAACAAATCCCAATCAAGTTGATAGCACATGGCGGCCACCAACTAGGCAACTAACAGCGGCAAGCACGCACCTTGGATTCATCACCTCCACCAAGGCGCCAGCTAACCAAATCAACCGCAAGTTCACAGTGCAATGCCAGTAATTCAGACAGGCTAATCGAACGCCGATTCGATCGGTGGCAATGCTACTGAATTCAGGTAAACTACTCGAATGGGGGATTCGATTGCAATGATAAAAATTGAGTGGTAAATGAACAAGAAAAGAAGAAGAAGAGGTGACTGACCTCGCTGGGGATCTGGCGGGCGTAGAAGGCGGAGGACTTGGAGACGTTGAGCTTGTAGTCGGGGAGGGTGTGGACGTAGACGGAGAAGAGGCCCTGGTGGCCGCGGAAGAAGCGGTCCCAGAGGGGGGTGAAGGGGAGCGGGCCGCGGGTCATGAAGAGGAAGGCGACCTTGGGAACGCGCTGGAAGGGGAAGTCGTCGGCGGCAGGGAGGAGGGAGGCGCGCCAGAAGAGCTCGGGGTCGGACATGGAGTGGGCGAGGTGGGGCGGGTGGACGAAGGACTTGAAGGTCGGGGCGCAGTCGGCGCGATCGCAGGCGCCGTAGGTGGTGGCCGGGAAGAAGAGCTCCGTGTGGGAGGAGTAGTAGTAGCGCGACACGTTGGCGCTCGCCGACAGCCCGATCACCACGCCCGCCATGAATATCACCGCCACCGTCACCAGCTTCACCAGCCCCGCCGACCACTCCTTCCGCGGCGTCGGCGGGTAGTAGTCCCCCTCCTCCCCTCCTCCCCCCGCGCCCCCCATCCCCCGCGACTTCAGCTCCTTCGTCCACATCAAGATTCGATATTTTTCCCCCCTTCTTTCTTTCTTTCCGCGGCGGATCTCGACCCACGCGATTCCAATCCCCACACACACGCGCGCACGCGGAGATAGATGGATCAGGCCGGAGGGAGATGGAGGAAGAATTCGTGAGGCGTATATAGCTTCTCTCCCGCCTCCCCACCCTTAGCGGCCAAGGAAGGAAGCGCGTGGAAGAAGAGGCGAGGAGAGGTTGGGTGGGTCAGCTGCTCGGGCGGCGCAAGTGAGGAGGAGGAGGAGGAGGCAGCTCGGCCGCCGCGTGCTCCGATTTATGGGAGCTTTCGCGATGGGCGGCGAGAGGAGGGAGGAGGAAGAGGAGGAGGAGGAGGAGGGATTAATTAATTAATTAAGGGCTAATTAAGTATGATTAATCCTAATCTAATTGCGGGGGTTGAAGCGAAGCGGCGAGGCGAGAGGAAACGGTCTAAAACGCGGGTGGTGGGCCCATATGGCAGCGAGGGTAGAGGTGGGGTCCGCCTCGGCCGCAACGGTGCGTGGGGCCCAGGTGTCACTGTAGGGGCGCACGCGCTTGATGTGGTGGGGCCCGCTTCCTGGCTGGGTGCGGGGTGAATCAATCTCAGGTGAATATTTAATTTCTTTCTTTTTTTTCTTTCTGTGTACTAATATAGTACCTTCGTCATAATAATCTTATTTTTTATTTTTTCGTGTTTAACGTTTGACTATTCGTCTTATTTAAAAATTTTATATAAAAATTAAAAAAATCACGTATAAAATACTATTCATATTTTATCATCTAGTAACAATAAAAATATTTATCGTAAAATTTTTTAATAAGACGAATGATTAAACGTTGTACATGGAAAAACGAAAATTAAGTTTATTATAGAACGGAGCTAGTAACGGACATAAGAAGAGGCCGTTGTTATCCTTGTCTTTTTTTTCTTTTTCCAAAATAGCGAGATAACGATCCAAAAATTCCTTGCGACCATGCTTTGACGATTTTAGAATCTTTCTCTTATAAAATGTAAAAACAGAGTAACGGTAAGGAAACAAATATAAATATATTATATCCGTATAAACCTTAATGACTGGCTATAAAGCTTAACATACGAACGTATCACGTGTCGACTAGCAACTACTAACTGTGTCGACTAGCAACTAATATATATATATATATATATATATATATATATATATATATATATATATATATATAGTAAGTATATAAATAAAATAAAATTCTCAAGATTGATCGGGATGAGTGGGCTTTGGCTGGGCCGGCCCATTTGTACAGTTAGCGTTCTTTGAAGACTAGACAATAACGAGTCAACTTTGCTGACCTGGTCAGCAAAGATAAGGAAAGGAAATGGAAGCAGCCAAAACAAATGAAGAGTACTCTGGCAATGAAACAACGACCGAGTATTCTTTGTTTCTTTGTTTACTTAGGCAACAATAATTAGTGAATAAATGTGCACCGTGTCAGAGTAAGTATCCAGCGACCTTTCTTGGTTGATTCTACTGTACGCACTACACCATTAATCAATTCGTATAGCTATGCGCAACTCACAACTTTTCACTTCTACTTATATGTTATAAGCCAAATTTTCAATATTAAATTTAGATAAGTTGATTATACTTATATGTTTATAAGCCAAATTTTTAATATTAAATTTAGATAAGTTGATTATGGGATTTCCTCACCAAAGTTTATTTTTTATTATTGGTTTTTAGGTCGGTAAGAATATATGTATATAAAAATTTTATCGATAAATTATTTTTTATTTGCAAATATGTCAATCTCCTCATGTTTGTGAGAGATATGGCATGGCATATATTAGCATAAAAGAAACAACATATTAATAATTAAAAAATAATTTATAAGTAGAACTTTTGTACATAGGTTTTTATGATTTAAAAACAACAAATAAACTATAATAAAACCCCATAAAATCTACTTTAAATTTAGAGTAAAGGTTTAATTTTGACTTATAAGTATAAGCATAATAAAAAAATTGATGGTCTCAGGAATTTAGGATGCAAACATGAAGATTCTAGTTTTAGTCTGAAAAATTATTTTACGATAGTGAATTAGTGTTTTTTGTCCTAAAATAAATGACCACTTTGACCAGAAACTTATCCCAAAATAAAAAAAACTAATTTACCATGTAAATATCATCATGCACAAATGTTACGAAAAGTATGGTTTAGAGTATGCACATCTTTAATACAAACTATAATTTTCTTTTTTCGCTTTAGGCACCAAACCAATTACACCTTTTCATTATTCCTATCTTATATTCGTATTAAAAAAATACAGCAGTCTTTTTTAAACCTATCTTCAGTTGTCCAATTAGAACCTCCTATTGACGTATATGTATATTATCTTTTTAGTTTGTCGAGGTAAAATACAACGGCTGATTATCAATTAAAAGCTTAGGTTGATGACGAATTTGACCGTGTCAATTGTGCACACAACAGCTAAGGGGGTCGGGTCGTAGCAAGTATAACTTATAAAACTCTGTAGCTTTCTTTGACGACATTGACTTTTTGACATATGTTTGATTATTCATTTTATTTAAATTTTTTTATAAAATATGTAAAGTTATATATATTCATAAAATTATATTTAACAATAAATGAAATGATATAAAAATTAATAATTACGTAAATTTTTTAAATAAAACGAATAGTTAAACATGTATAAAAAAATCAACGGCGTCAAATATTTACGAACAGAGGGTATATCAATAAATCCAAACATGTAGACAGAAAATATACAGAAATATTGTACGATATGATTAAGGAATGACTAATAAATAAATTAAATAAGTATTTCATCCGTTTCATATCAGAGGACTTTCTCGTCTTATCTAGATTTATATATATATAAATATAGACACATATTTAAAACATATACATTAATATATGAATGAATCTAAGCGAACCTAAAAAGTTGTATGTGCGTAACGAACTAACGATGAACACTTTTTTTAGAGGATCAAATTGAAGCAAATTGAATTGAATAGCAGTAGAATCGACGACGAAGACGACCGGTCCGGTCGTCGGGGTGACCGCGTCCGCGCCGCACCAGCTTTCAACTCACGCGGGCCTGCGACCCGGCCCAGCCCAACCCAACCCAACCACCTCCTTCTCCCTCCTCTTCCATCTTCGCTTCGTCTCGGCGTCGCGAAACACAGGAGAGAGAGAAAGAGAGAGAGATCCCGTCGCCTCCCGCCTCGATCCCGATCTCCTCCGCCGCGGCCGCCGCCGTCGACGCCGCAAGGTCAGCAAACGCACACCCTCTCCGTCCGTCCGTCCGTCTGAGTTGGTAGGTAGGTAGGTCGGTTAGCTCCTCCTCGTCGTCGCCCTCCTAGGGTTTGACCACGCCGGCAGCGCGCGCGTAGCTCGACCCGCCTACGAATTCCCGTCCCTGCATCCGGATCTCCGCCCGCCCGCGGCCCGACGCCGCCATTTCCGCCCTCAATTGCTCGCTCACCGCCGCCTCGTCTCGTGCCCTAACCCCCCGACCGTTCGACAGCCCCTACTGTTGCGCTGTGATGCTGCCGCTGCCGCTGCCGCCGTCGCAGGAACCTTCTTCTTCATCTTCTCTTACTTCCTCCTGGATCCTCCTCCCTTTCTCACCGGCCGATTTATCTCCCATGCATTATTATTAACTTGCCATTTCTGTGCGACGGTTTAGTATTATTGCTTGGTGTTACTAGATGCCGCTGCTTCAAATGGCAAGCTAGCCTACAATTGTAATCAATCTGCTATTAGACTCTTTGATTTCTGTGCCTCCATGATGCACCATGGAACTCCTATCGCACTATCGTTTGTTTAGTTCCCCTGTGTATTTCTCCTGCACATGGGGTTCTCTTGCTACCTCTCTAGCTCTATTCACTGAACTAGGCACCTATCTATCATTTTCCCGCGCAAATTGAGCAGCACACGTTGGCTCGCTGGTATTGTATTATCCATTACAAACATGTACTACAGCCATGTAAGGGAACTAAGCTAAAACAGGAAGTTGACAAAAGTGCAAATTACAAAAAAAAAAAATCTTTTGTACTTTATTGATTTATTTGTCGATTTGCCACGTGTCTTGCTGGTTCTCCGTTGCCACGGGAACCATTCCAAACATTTCCTTTCTGGAACCCACCATCTACGTCATGCAAACCGTTCGTGCCAATCATGAAAATAGTGCCCAATACCGGTGAGTTGTTTCACTGAACCCACATTCTACCTCATTATTATACCATCGAACACATTTTATTTCAGTATGTAGTATGACACACAAGTTATGAAGATGCGTACTACACAGAAAAGGGACAGAAAAGTGCACGTGAAAGAATGTTAATGCACATCTTATGCTGTTTCTTTATACCTTAGCTGCGGTTGGATAGTATGTACTGTAGTGGTATGTACCCATGTTAGGGTTTTTAGTGCTTCGATAAGTCACGTACCGCCACTACGTATGTTGGTGTCCTTGAATATTGAGAGGTTTGAGTTAATGTATTCTTGCTCTTGCACATGTGATTGTCAAACAGGGCTGATGGAGAATTTCTCCCTGAGGACCCTGCTCAATAGTATATTGCGCATCACTGTCTTAACCTCTGATGGATCTACTTCAAGGCCCAAACCTATTCAGAAATACTGCCAAAATGTATGTGATATCTCAAGCATTGTGAGCCCTCTCATAGAAGATCTATGTGAGTCTCCTGAAGATCAACTGAATGAGGTGTTAAGGGAGCTTGGCACTGCTGTTAATGAAGCTTCAGGACTTATTGGGAACTGGCACCAGACAACCAGCAAAATATATTTTGTACGTACAAGTGAGCTGAGTTTGATATGTTCACTTTCACTTATTCACCCTGCCTTCATGAATAAATTACTGAAATTTGGTCAATCACCATTTCCACCTCATCATGCTTTATCTATACACCTATAAAAAGGAGTAGTGGTGGTGGTGGTGAATCTGCCACCTACCTTACCACCAACTACCTCCTATTTTTGAAAGGAAAAATAGCTGAGACCTATATATCAAACCACTTTTATTAACTCTACTTTCATAACATGCTAATGATATTTTTTAATAAAATCTCATTGCAACGCATGTACAATATGCTAGTCTTTTAAAAGATTGCATCCCTCCCTTGCCATTTTACCAGGTATCAGGGATTTGTCGTTGTTTTCACTGTTTATTACTTTTTCGTTGTCTACTTGTCTGGCATTTACATTAGCAGAAAACCTATCACATAAGTTCCGTAATTAATACTGTACCTAGAGTTCAAAATATGATGGATGTTGCCTCCCCTTAATGAACTCAGGGGACTTGAAATGTAAAACTAAATATTGGAGGCTGCTGGGAGCAGTGCACACATTGTTGATTAAAATGTTGCAAGGTTCTTGTAGTTCACCTTTTAGGCTGACCTAGGATGTACCTGTGATGAGTCATTTTTTGCTTTGGATAATGTTTCCATTTTTGTGCTAAAGTACTACCTCCGTCCCAAAATAAGGTCATTTTAGCTGTTCTAGTTTGTCCCAAAATAAGTTTGTTTTTGGAGTAATCATTGCATTGGAGTTTGTGAAAGCAAGGAATAAATGCATTGGGAATAGATAAGGTAGGGGATACTTGTATTGGAATTTGATAAAGTGGAGGGTATTCTTTTGGCTTTTGTATTAGTAGGTGTGTGATGAGTGAAAAATTAAGTTATTTTGGGACGGAGGGAGTAAGTTATACATGAGCTTGCAAAAGTTGTACTTTCTGTAATTTGTTTTCTTACTCCTCTACTTTATTCCCTTTTTATCCTTTGGTGGTTCAATCTTATGCGTTGCACGTTCTACCTTTAGTTTTATCAGTGGAAAATGCTCTTGATTTTAAGAGAGTATTTGATGCTTTAAGTGAAATTTGAATATGATCACTGGTTTATGCAATTGCTTTCTTCAAATATCTCACTTTGCTTTCTTTGCCCCTTGTAATGTATGATCCATTAGCTATTGTAAGCTTGATGACTGACATGAAAGTTATATAGCTAATACTATTTCTCAAGTTTTGCTGTTCTGATCCAGTAATGTTTAAATACCTCAAACAGATATGGCAGATTGAATCAGTAATCTCAGATATTCAGGGATGTTCCCTACAGCTGTGCCAGCTTGCTAACTCTCTATTACCTTCCCTGACTGGCCGTGCATGCACATGTATTGAGGTAATGGTTCACTCAGTCATTTCTCTAGTACTAGTATAGTTAGTTTTTCATTACTGTCTTTTCAGACCTTAATTGCTCTTGTGCATCCATCTCATCTTTGTTTCTTGTTGTATTTCATCTAGAAACTCCAAGACATAAATTATGAACATATGCTTGATCTGGTAAAAGAGGCTTCAATGGAGCTAGCTGAGACGGACACAGCAAGTCCAGAGAGTCTTTCGAGACTATCTAGTACATTGAGTCTGTCAACTAACCTAGAATTGTACATGGAAGCTGTTTCCCTTGAGAGTCTCAGAGCAAGGGCAATGCGAAGTGAGAACCGTGAAGAATTGGATCTAGCTGAGAAGATGATTCCACTAGTCAACTATATGCATGATCGCCTTTTGAGGGAAACACAACTGCTTAACATCAACGGGGTGCCTATTCCTGCAGATTTTTGCTGTCCGCTTTCCCTAGAGCTGATGTCAGATCCTGTTATTGTAGCATCTGGCCAGACATACGAGCGGGTTTATATCAAGTTATGGCTTGATGAAGGTTTTACTATCTGCCCAAAGACACGCCAAAGACTTGGCCACTCCAATTTAATTCCAAATTACACCGTGAAAGCTTTGATAGCTAACTGGTGCGAATCACATAACATTAGGCTTCCTGATCCTATGAAATCCTTGAAATTGAACTTTCCTTCAGCTGCATCTGCTCTCCAGGATTTGAGCACCACAGGAAGCAGCCCTCTACATCCTACTGTTGTTGCTAAGGGTAATATTCCTGGGTCCCCAGAAGCTGACTTGTATATGAGAAGCTTGAATAGAGCATCTCCTCCGCACAGTGTAGTCCATCAGAATTCTCATGCGCACGTGAACCGTGCTGGTCATGAAGCCTCCGCTAAGCAATCTTCAGAAAATGCTAATGGTTCAGTAGCAGACATTTCAAGGTTATCTCTTGCAGGTTCTGAAACAAGAGAGCCTAGTCTGGAAGGAAGAAATGCTGGTTCTATCGGTCAAACTTCAGAACAGTCTGCTGAGGAAGCATTTCAAGCATCTAATTTGGACAGGGATTCACAGGACCATGTGGGTAGTTCTTCGGTGAATGGTAGCCTTCCAAATAGCGGTCAACTTGATGCAGAATGTGACAATGGGCCAAGCGGTAGGACAAATTACAGCAGTGATGCATCTTTAGAGGTTACAGATGGTGGGCCTTCAGCCTCTTCTGTTCCTCAGAGGGAGCATCTAATCCCTTCTAGATTGGCTGATGTTCGTAGTAGAGGCCAATTTGTTCGGCGACAATCATCTGAAAGAGGTTTCCCTAGAATAATATCTTCCTCATCCATGGATACACGGAGTGATCTTTCTGCTATCGAGAGTCAGGTTCGCAAGCTAGTTGATGATTTGAGAAGTGATTCTGTAGATGTTCAAAGATCAGCAACATCAGAGATCCGGCTTTTAGCTAAGCACAACATGGAGAACAGGATTGTCATTGCGAACTGTGGGGCTATAAACTTGCTGGTCGGTCTTCTTCATTCGCCAGATGCCAAAATTCAAGAGCATGCTGTGACAGCTCTTCTGAATTTGTCGATCAACGATAACAATAAGATCGCGATTGCAAATGCTGATGCTGTTGATCCCCTCATCCATGTCCTTGAGACAGGGAACCCTGAAGCCAAAGAGAATTCAGCAGCCACATTGTTCAGTCTTTCAGTTATTGAAGAAAACAAAGTGAGGATTGGAAGGTCTGGTGCCATCAAGCCTCTGGTCGACTTACTAGGAAATGGGACCCCTCGAGGAAAGAAAGATGCAGCTACAGCATTGTTTAATTTATCCATTTTACATGAGAACAAGGCACGTATTGTGCAGGCTGATGCTGTGAGGTATCTGGTTGAGCTTATGGACCCTGCTGCTGGAATGGTTGACAAAGCTGTGGCTGTCTTGGCAAACCTTGCTACCATACCAGAAGGGAGGACAGCGATTGGGCAAGCCCGTGGTATTCCAGCCCTTGTTGAAGTTGTTGAACTCGGTTCAGCAAGGGGCAAGGAAAACGCTGCCGCAGCGTTGCTTCAGCTATGTACAAACAGCAGCAGATTTTGCAGCATAGTTCTTCAAGAGGGTGCTGTGCCTCCTTTAGTTGCACTGTCACAGTCAGGCACGCCACGGGCAAGAGAGAAGGTTAGCCACCTCTCATCGTTTTTCTTTCAATTAGAAATACAGCTGTGTGTATCTTAACATTTCTACGAAGGTCAGGCATTCTACACACAATATTCTGATATATGCTTCATGATTTTGCAGGCACAAGCTCTTCTCAGCTACTTTCGCAGCCAAAGGCACGGGAATTCAGCAAGGAGATAACCTTATCAGAAATTTTTGTAGGTGTACATTAAGCATCTCTTTCGATTCATCAGACAGCGGCTTGGCTCCGCGTATTGTTGTTGGCTCTTGGGTCTTTATGGCCTTATGTATTGTTTATAGTTAAATTGAGATTGTGCTCATGTCATGCAAATGTTGTGAGCGCTGGGTTGGGTGTTTGTTGTTGAGATGGTGTACTTTTAGTTCTCTTTTTTTTTGTTGGAGGATCTCTCTCTCTCCCTCTTTCTCTTGTATAGGTTGTCCATTGGTAGTAGCTTACCTATTCAATGGGATTTTGTTTTGTATATGCTATTGACCCTGACATTATGATTGTTTTGATGGTTGTAAAATTCGATATTGCCCTCTTATACCAGATAATAAGCTTCATCCGCTCCCATGCTTTTCTTCATGGCAACCCCACTGAACTTGGGTAACACAGGAATTTTTAATGGCAATCCCGCTGCGATAATCACACTGTTTAACGCAATAAACAACACATTTAGTTTTGCAGTATGTAGTATGTTATATCCCACAAGATCAGATTGATTATTTACACAGGATCACAAGTTTGTACCAAGAATGTTACTAGTAGAAGTTTTGGATAGGTTTTAGCCAAACTTTAAAAAAAGTGATATATTTCTCTCCGTTTTTACTAAGAATATTTAATTTTCAGGATAAGATTTAGGCAGACTTTCAAGAATATATTTATCACCTCAAAAGGTATTATCATACCATCATAAACTTATTAGATTTCATAAGTCCAAAAATAGTTATTAAATTTTACAGACTTTTTATTCTAATACAAAATTGATTTACCAATTTATCTGTTACACTAGGGCATGATCCATTCCTTTTCAATTTATACAAGTTTACAATTTTGGCTACCATGCAAATTCCTCCCAAGAAAAGACACAGGAGAAGGGGATAAAAGGTTAAACTAGAGATGAGAGCAGCTAATTGTAATCTGTCATGATGGTGATCCATCATCACACACCAAGAAAGTCCTCTTGGGTGTGCTCACAACCTTCTTGTGTGGCTGCAAGTGGGCCCCACTCGAGCCTCCTCCTACCCTGGTCACCTCTATGCCATGCCGCCCTATCGGCAACACCGTGGCCCTCCCCTTCTTCCCGACCACCTGCCCGTAGCTGCAAACCCTACCGGAGCTCCTCCTCGTCGTCGTCTCTTCTTGGAACACGTTGGTGACCACGACGATGGCTCCCCTGGGGTTCACATCGACGGCGCCGAGCACGCCGCCGCAGCGCTCCAAGCTGGCGTCGACGACGGCGAAGTCGACGCAGCGTAGCTGCCGGACGACGGCGGCCTCCGTCGCCGACGGCCGGGCGAGGTGGAAGTCCGCCGAGGCCGCCAGGCCGTGGCGGTGGAGGTGGCGCCTGACGCCGTCGAGGCTCCGCGGGTCGTCACGGACGCAGGCCACGCGGCCGCCCGTCCGCGCGGCGGCGACGGCGAGCGCGACGGCCGTGGCCGGGGACGCGGCGGCAGGGGCGACGTCGAGGAGGAGGCGCGCCTGGCTGCCGGCGGCCAGCGCGGCGATGTACTCCATGCTCCTGGGCTCCATTACCACGCTGCTGCTGCTGCTGCTGTCACTGGCATCGTCAGCATGCTCCTCCTGCTGCTTGCACTGAAATTATCAACAACAAGCATGCACTTTTATCATTATTTAACACGATGATCAAGCCAATTTTCAGCGATTGCATTTGCAAAAAGCTACTAAATTTATAGATGTATTATGCTTGGTGATCGATCGAGTTGCTCACCAGTTGCAGGGTGTGCAGGTACGCATCCATGGCGAGCTCAGGGGACCAACCGGCCATAGCCATTGTCACCGGAGCAAAAGAAGCAGCTGGTGCTCAAGATGAATGTTCAGTGGCGTTTAAGTGCAAAATTGTTTAGTATTAACTTGCTGGATGATGAGTTATACATTTAAGAACTTCTTTTGACAAACAAAGTCGTCTTCTTTTATAGGCAAAGCAATGGCCAAAACAGAGTACTCCCTCCAGCTGACACCAAATCAACTTTTCGGTTTCTGTGTCGAGCATTCGATCATCCGTTTTATTTATAAAAAAATTTAAAAAAGTTAGTCACACATAAAGTATTATTTATATTTTTATCATCTAATAAAAATAAATTATTAATCGTAAATTTTTTTAATAAGACGAAGAGTTAAATATTGTATCTAAAAACTGAAAAGTTGATTTATTTTGGGACGGAGGAGTAGATAATTGCAGTAGGACACGTTTGCATCCAGCACAGCCGTCTCCATCAACCACATAAGACATATGTCCATGTCTTCTTTTGCTCAACTCCTCACAACCACTGAATTTAACCTAAATCAAATTACCCTACGTTTGATCGAGTTCATATACCATATTACCATACGGATATTAACGTGTATCACATTAAAGAAGTAAACAATGCAAATATATGTTTCACAATAATACACCTGAGGTTCATTCGATAACACAAATATTATTGCTCTTTCAATAAACTTAATCAGAATTAGAACACTGCTCTATCCATTTCTAAATATAAACATACGTAAGATTCACAATTTGCACCACAAATAAACACTTATTCATTGGTTTTCGCGAGTCCAATCATCCTGATAATTCCAGAGCCAACCGATGGCTTGGAAAAAAGAATCTAATCAATTTAAAATTTAAAAGTGACCATTCAAATAACTAAAACATAACATTTTGATCCGACCTTAATTAATGTTTATTTGGTAACCTAGTAATGCTTTTAGATACAATGTTTTGACTGTTTATCTTATTTGAAATTTTTTCGATTAATATTTTTATTGTTACTGTATGATAAAACATGAATAATACTTCATATATGACTATTTTTTATTTTTTATAAATTTTTTAAATAAGATGAATGATTCATAGAAATCAAAAAATAAAATTATTACAGTACGGATAGCATAATTTAGACATATAATACACTCTGAATCAATCACTTATATCAGTAGACGGATAGAGTACGTGGAAGCATAAGAGTGGAGCTAAGTAGCTAACAAAACTCAACGGAATCCCAACGAAGTGGTTGAGTTGGTAGCTGGGCATGTGACTACTGTAAATGTGGGGTGGTCAACTAATAACGATGACAATTTCGTGGATGGACGCGTGGCCGTGGAAGCCGTGCCGCCCCGGCTCAAAGCCGCCGTATACATGCATGTACGTACTTCGTCATGTTTTGATTTGACGCAGTTAAATTTGAGAGTTATATTTTATGGTTAGTCTCATTTAAAATGTTCATGTAAGCGTATGAAATTATAAGTCTACTTATAGGATTTTCATAATAAATTAATCATAATAAAATAATTAATAATAGAAAATAAATAATCAAACAACTTTAAATTAAGAAAAAAGGCAGAGAAAGCAGATGGTGCGACTTGTTTTGATCGACAGAGATGCATGGGAGGGAGCGAGGGACAAGCTTTCTCTACCGTACGATCAAATATATAAGGTATAAGATATATATATAAAGGCACTTAAAATCAAAAAGCACTAAAGGGTGATAGCAAAAACCAACGGGATATTTACAAATAAAAAATAATTCATAAATAAAACTTTACATATATGTATTTTAGTAAAAATTTTAAATTAACTACATAAATATAAACGAAAAGTAAAATTGCTATGTATATTACTCAACCATCCGACTTAGGTATAATTGGATTGATCAACGGCTATCAACAACCACTTTTTTTTTTTATTGATCTATGTTGCATACTTGTGTCCCGTACTCAGCGAAAAGACAGGGTTGACGAGGAGATCAAGTACGTGATGGAAACACTGGAGGCAGCGGTCGTCGCTGTGGATCGGTCGATCATGCCATTAATGAGGCTGGCAAATTATTGCGTCTCTGGCCGGCGCCTCTTCCTGCCAAAAAGGTGGGAAGAACGCGTTATGCGTGAGTGCCACTACTCCAACGATGACATCAAAAGGATGGGTCAGATTTAGACGGAAAAATGCAAATTAGTTGCGTCAAATAAAACAATACAAGAATAGTATTGGTATGTTATTTTGCATCGACCATATTCATCTATCTATACTTCTTTAAAAGTAAATCCTATATACTCTCGTAGTTTTACAAATTACTTCTTAAACTTCTTAATATTAAGTATAGTTATATTTTTCTAAAAGTATATAGCAGTGGTGACAATAAATATGTCATCCCATGTGCTCTCATAGTTTTGCAAATTACTTCTTAAACTAACTTCTCAATATTAAGCATAGTTACATATAAAATTAAGTTAGTTGAATATTTCGTAAATAAAAATATAGGTAACTCATAGCCAGTTACCACAAAACTCGCTAATGTTCAGGATGTTTTTAAAATAAATTTATTTTTATAGTTCAAATTTAAACTTAAAAAACTTATTTTAGGACGATGAAGTATTTGATAACCAAAAACTATTTTTTCACGAGATATCTGGTACTCTACAGTCTACATACATCTCTGTATAGAACCGTGGTAGTGAAATCTTTGAAAAACTTGCGTCACACAAAGTAATTTCCTGTTTTGTTGGGACGTTGGGATTTCTTTCAGATATTGATGCAGGATGAACCAGCCAGCTTCCTGTGAAATCTCCATGGGACCTTATCTTTACGCTTAACTTATAAGCTAAAATTTAAATTTTTAAGCTAAATTTAGAGTTAACTTTGACGTTTTTATCGTAGTTTATTTTTTAACATTTGCTTTTAGAACATACATATAAAAGTTTTATTTATAAATTATTTTTTATTTATAAATATGATGGTTCACCTTTTACTTTAAAAAGTCAAAAGATGGGCACCCACGCTCTTGTTGTGAACCCTCTCTACCCCTTGGAACTGTTAACCAGAGTATACATACGCTTGGGTGGGACTCTTGCCAATTGGCAGAAACTAATATCTTTTCCTTTTTCCTATCTAAGCCTTATTTGCACATGTACAATATTACATTTTTTGTCTTTTGTTTAGATACCAAGCGGCACAACAACCGGGCAGATTTTTATGTACAGAATTCACCCGGATGCTTCGATTCTGTGGTCAAGCATGAACTATGAACCACACATCCCTCTATCCCAAGTGTTCCTCCTGTCCATGTCTACCCCTCGGTGAGATCATAGCATATCCTGCAGAGAAGAGATATAACCTTTGTGATTTAGTATCATTCAAGAGATGCAGAATTAGGCATGTTCCAGCCAACCTGCCAAAGATCAGTATAACTATACATGAATATGCTTGAAAAGAGATGAAACGTATAAAATTGGTTGTCCATACCATCAGGAAGATTCACAGCTTGCGTCGTTCTCCGATTTTCTTGAATAAGTTCTCACTTTTCTTGAGAATTCCTTAACTAAAGAATTGTCTGAAAACGTCAAGGGAGTCTCTTCAGCAATTGGGTCCCTCACATAGAATAGTCGAATAGGCATTCTTTCAGGTTCATCGGTTGGTGCTTCTTCAGGTATATCACGGTACAGATGTTTGAGAATGAAGAGAGCAGTATCATGGTCTCGCCAGTAATTGCTACAAAAATCAATCCGCGGGCTAGTTAAGTTGTGAAATAGATATGATAAAACAATTGGCAAACAACAGGAACAGTTATAGAACTCACGTGTGAGATCCCAGGGCAGACAAGTATGGGTGTTGAAATGTTTTCTCCTGAAATTAGATTGTTCAGATGGTAAGCTACAACATGTCTATACTGAGAGCAATAATATACAAGAAGCCAGAAAAAAGGAAAAGGGAATTGGTCACGTTGACAAAAGGATTTGCACTCCTGATACAGTAACCACTTAAGTAGCAGAGATTGTGGGACCAGGCAATTCTAAGCATGCCAATGGTTATATGATTTCTGCCACCAGTTCTTTTAGACCATAGAAATGTGTTAAGAGTGTAAGAGAGGTGTCGCAGGTGTGTATCTCCAACATACAACTTCATTCATGTCAATTGTCAAACCAATTTACAGTATAATTCATATCCACAACAGAGCACACAAAATTTCAATGCCAATACATACATCAGTAGATAGTGAAATTGAACTTGCTATAATAGGAAAAGCTTAATAACCTGAAGTACATGGTCAATCCGGCCATCTGATGAACCCGTCAGCCTTTCCATCATCATGTAACCATATGACTTCTCTTTCTCCTTATTACTGTCATCATCCTCTAAATGGCAAAAAAAAAAGGAACTCAGGACATTGTTTTTGTTACTTGCAATGTGTAAAAGACAAAGAAAAATTACTATATGCATACCGTCTGTGTCATTTCTGCTCAATGATAGCAAAGCAGCTACTGCTTTAACCTAAACACAAGAAAGGAAATTAAAGTCCCAACCCATTACGAACGAGTTATGTGACGCTAGAGTAGTTAATGTTTCTAGACCATTTAAAGGTAACAAAGTGTTTATGTATCAAAGCCCACTTAAAATCTTAAATCATGCCTATTTCTCACAAACCCATCGCCGAAGAGCAAACTTACCTTCAGTGACTTGAACTGACGGGCAACAGCTTGAGACCGTGCAGCAACATCTTCTGTGAATTCCTGCATGACATGTCAACCCAAATCAGGTAAACAGGAGTCAAACCTAGCTGAGTAATTTATTCTAACAGAGACAAACTCTCCTAGAAGCTGTCCAAGAATATGATGAATCACTCACCTGCACTCCTACATGTATCCTCTTTCCCCCTCTATGATAGGGTACAATTACAGGGCGCTTGCTAATATAATCTTCACATACAAGTGGTTCAATTCTGTATAAAAGTCCACATAAATCATATGCGATATGCTCCCCGATTTGCAACAGATAAGGACATTCTTCTAAAATACATAAAAAGACATCCCAAAAGTGATGAAAAACGTCAGTGATAGATGTAAGGAAGCTGCAAACCTGTATGCTACAGGATCAAAAGGATGAAAAACGTTGAACATCTGACGGCAGCTTGGCATCTCTTCAACTATGTTCTCATTTTGCCAATAATCTTGTCCCCTGCCTTTAGAAGAGATCACAAACTTCAGAAATAATAAAGCAAATAATCAACTTTCAATTGCCAGGAAAGACAGCAGTTCATGAATTCACTGATCAAAACACTAGCCAGTTCCAGGAAAAAAAATTCGACCTATAGGGAAATAATGAATTTACAAACAGGTGACACCAAATGAATATTACAATCAAATAGGAGCTGAGCAACAGGTCACTTTATCTATTTAAAAAGATAATATTGATTTCTTATTCATCCAAAATAAAGACGTTTTGAAACTACAACTGGCATTGCAGATCTAAGACAGTTATCAGTACTTGATGAGATAACACAAGGTGTTAATGATTCAAGCCAATTTTCAGCCATTTTACTGGGCATTGTTTTGTGCCTCCTGAACACAGCACATTTGATCCAGTACTAATCTTTAAATATGCATTCCAATAATGTCTAAGAGCGATGTATTAGTCACAAAAGAAACATGATATGAGCACTAGGAAATATCATGTAAACAAGAAATGGCCTATAAAATGGTAACAGTGCTGGTGTAAACCAAAGCAGGCATAAAAAAAGGTTGTTTGCGTGTCTATAAAAAAACAGCATATAAACAGAACTATTGTCAAAGTTAACATACCAATGCCAATACGAACATTCCGCAGGGACAAGAAAACTCCTAAGGGGGATCCAACAGCAAAGAATGTGTCAACCTGAATATCCAAGAATGCTGTAAGTCGCATAATGATGGTATAAACACAGGGAAAAGTAAATAGATCTCTGGATATTAACTCAGGACAGATTACCTTAAAATTCAGTTTAGTGTATCTGATGTGTGGTGTGTAGGACTCGCTTGTGCTTCCTTTCCCCATGCACCATTTGCCTGGTGATAGATTCACTGTGCGACTGGCATTCTTACCTGATATAAACATACATACACAATTTATCCAAATGAACCTTGAGGAACACAGGTGTATTGGATATTCGAAAAGAAATAACAGACAAAACACAAACAGTTACCTTGATGAGACTCAGCACCACTGATACTTTCAGTCACCAAATCATTCTGCTGTTCAAGCTGTTCTAGTCTAGCTTTAAGGCGTTCCACCTGCAGTAACAGCAGAATTGTAGGCATCAATTATATATGCAAGTTTTAACTCACACCGTTACTTTGTCTCAAGATACCACTATCAGTTTAAGGTGTTAAAATAAGTTCTTCAATTCTGTTTCTTATATATATGTTGACTAATTCTCCCAAGGCAACCAACATATATCTTGCTTATCAAGATAGATGAGTAGAATATGGCAGGCACATTATAGGTTAGATAAATTCAATAATGTCATACCTCTTCTTTCAATGATGATATCAATGTGTCTTTGTCAAGGACATCCTCATGAACATCCTCAGAAGATCTTGAAATGCTACAACTGTCAGCATCTTTTGCTCTTACAGATGAAGTGTCCCCTTCTTCACTGCATACCATTTTATGATTATCAACCTGGTTTACAACTTCAATCCGCTCTCCATCTACTGCTATAGGTAGTGCATTTGTGTCAACTTTTGATGAATCTTCAAGCACATATGTTGGACGGGTGGTATCCTCTGTACATGAAGGATCAGTTCTGGTGCTCCCTTCATGAACTACATCATTTACATTATCAGCACAAGAACGTCCAAAAGTGGAAGATGTATCTTGCTCCATTATGCCTGACTCACATGCAGCAACTGTGTCAGGCAACTTTGCTATTTGACCTTCATCAGAAGTAACTTCCATATTCATATAATCTAGTGGAAATGGGGCAGCAGAAGATTCTTGGTGGCAAAGTATGTCATAGGATAGAACACTTCCTAACGAGTGCCCATATATTGAAACCTGCAACAGGGGAAAAAAAGGAAAGCATAAGGTTTTTTGTTTACTCATTAAATTAGCAGAAGTGCAAGCACACTCCTAATTCCTAAAGATATTACCAAAGGGTTATGTGTGCAAACCTTTCCACTATAACCAGGATTTCTCTTGATAAACTTCATGTACAACTGGTTCAATTGGTTTGAGACCTGTTGCAGACTTAAATTGTCAATTTACTACAATGAATTAAAATATACTTCCAGTCATTGTGACCAAAATTTTTAAATGGTACAGGAAATAGCACATAATCATTCAGGTATTTTTGGAAAGCGTGGATTTGAACTAAATAGAAATCATCGGACTTTACTTTTCTGCTTCAAATTAGAATTAAATTATAAAAATTCATAGAGAAATCTCACTATGACATACAGGTCCACAAGGTTTCTAACACAGGCTCCCATTATTTCGCTTTTGCAACTGCTTATAAGCCAAAATTGAATTTTAAAGCTTAGTTTTGGAGTTGATTTAAACTGAAAAGGCTTGATTGGTGTGAGGCAGGTGACAGGGGAGGTTATCCATTTCAGTTTTTCCAAGAAGTGGCATTCGGGATGTGGATCTAATTTAGGTGGAGAGGTAGCTGGACAAACTCCTTTGTAATACCATATGAGAAAAGGAACTCAGTACTTCGCTCATTTCTGAAATATTTTATAGAAAAATCACCAGTAGTCTATTAATTCCACGATTCCATGATAATACTCTCCTTCATCTACTATGCTCCCACCCAACATGTGGATTTTGTGTGTATACATGGTCCGATGCAGCTTTTTTTTTTTTTTGAAGCAGAATACTAGAGGAGCAATATGCCATCCATACTTGAAAAGGGATTTCTAAGAAAATCTAAAACACCAAAATACTATTGACAAAACTATAGAAATGACTAAAAGTAGTATTGTAATAAAACAACATACCGAGTCAATTATGTGTTGACAGTATATAGGACTCATGTAATACAGAACATCATGCACTGTGGCACCTAATGCAACACGAAGACCTTTAACTCCATCCAAAGTGATTTTATCAACAGTATGTTCACCACTGAGCTTTAGGCTCTTCCTCCACTGCAATAATAAGTTCATAACCACCAGAGCATTAAAACCACAAGTCACAAGTTTAGCGAGATGAAGCCAGCTGCTAGGTGTTGTATCATGCTATTTTTATCTGAACTATCATTATACTAGATGATACCCCGCCGTGTTGCCCCAGGATTTATCAGTTTTATCATCATAATAAAATCAAAGTTTTAAACAATTAAGTGGAACAATATCTCACTTTCTGATCAATGGTCCAATATTCAAAAGTAACAGTTTGGAAGCTCTACTTGTTTGACAATTGACAACAAAAAATATCTCTCACTTTCTGTTCAATGGCCACCATTAAAAAGTAGCACTGTCAAGTTACTTTTTGTGGTTACAGCATATGATAAAGTAATTCAAAACGAAATCAAGCACATGTCAATCAGCAAGCCTGAATTTGGAGTTAAAAGCTTTGCTTTATTATGCTAAAGCAAGAAAAAGTATTTTTCTTCTCTGCGATGGGGGTACAAAAATGAAACATATATTTCAACCAAAGGTATTCTGAATCTAAGACATGAGTAACTTTGGGTTGTTACCTGACAAGGAATAAACAGAACCCTCTGGGTACTTCTTTGATAAGGAGTTAAGTATCTTTCAGCTAAATTAGCAGTTACACGGCGGAAATCGACAACATCATCAACAAGATTAGCTTTCTCCAACCTTTGGCCAATCCCATGAACCATAAATACCAGATGACCTACTGGAACCTACAAGAGAGAATAACGACACATTATCAGTTTGCAAACCTTGCTGTTTATGGATGAGAACTTTTATGTAGTATATGTTTATTTTGTGTAGGGTTGGGAGTCTTCAGTCATTGGTTGTATTGCATTAATGCAGATGCTACAATCGTAGCTCTAATGTGGTTTGTTAAGGCTAGGAATTCAAAAAATCAGAATATAGTAGTCCGTGCAAACAAAGTTCTGCACAGCTGTGCATTCCACATAATGTCATCTAAGCGTAATATTTCATCCCTTTTTTTTTCCATGCATGTACTTCAGCCATCTGTTCACCTTCTTAATTGTATATTTAAACAACACTTTGGTAACAAGAAGGATACCAACCAATGCAATCTGAAATTCATATAACTGGAACAAAATACCAAGGAAACCTTCCATTGGTAGGCATGTTTATCTGGATCTTTTGCAGTAAGCATAATAATGCAAATACTATAGCTTTGGAAGTATCTCAATGATTTCAATCTCATTTCTAGATACGGAGGTAGTTGAGCAGATGCATAATGCCCAAATAACAAATACCTGAGAACAGTAATCATCCATTTCTTCTTCTTTTTGCTGACGCAACTCATCCTGACAAAAAAAAAATCAGACAATAATTATGCGCTAAGCAAACCGTGAATGTAGAATGACAAAAAAAATGGTTAAAGGCAAAGTGCAAAACAGCAGAAAGGACAAAAAGGTTACAGGTTCTCAATCTAGATTCATAATAGTAGTATTGCACTTCAAAATTTGAAGCAAAAATATTGATAACTAAGCAGGTTCCACTCCTAATAGATTCAATTATTTACTGGATGTTTCTTAGAATAACAGATAAATTACACGATGCTACCATTCGATTTTTCTATGCAAAAGTAATGTATACAAAGTTGAACTTCAGCTAGTTATAAAAGTTGTTGTTATGTATTATATTTGTACCGTTCACCTCAGGAGTAGTGAGATACCAATATCCACTGTTATCAAGTAGTGTGATTAGTCGATAGTTGTAAAGTCGGTCGAGCTACACGACTAGAGGGCCACAACTCAACCAAATAGCAAAGTCGTGGTTAGTCATGGATTAGTCATAAAATCGGTAGTAGATTAGTTGTGATTAGTCATAGCAAATCACCAATTCACCATGTTAATTGATTTATTGTGTTTAGTACTTTAATTTTATTTCTTGTTGACTTATGTCTTGTTGGCTAATCCATAGTCCATACTTTATACAATAAATAGTGCTTAGTATAGCATAATAGTAGTAAAGATATATAGTATAGCATAATAGTAGTAAAGATATATAGTATAGCATAATAGTAGTAAAGATATATAGTGCATCCCTTGTTTTTGCGCAACCAAGTTGTGGACTAGTCGACCAAGTCACCAAGTTGGTCCAAGGGGCTACCTCTACTCGACTTTACAACTTGACAGCCATGCCAATATCAGAAAATTTTCAATAGGATATAGCTGCAATTAATTTTTAACCATGCCTCTATAGCTCTATTGCAGTCGACACCACACAGAAGACCCCATTTTGTGTTTGTAAAATAATCAAGAGCCAAAAAATATAACATTGAAACATTGGAAAAGCATCAAGGAAGCTAACCTGTGTAGGCTTCGCAGATCCAGAAGATGAAAAACCACGCCTTAATTTGATTGTATTGCCAACTAGCTTAGGACCAGTATCAAAGACAAGCCAAGCCTCCCAGGTATCATCCTCTCCAGTAAAAAGAGCATGCAAATCCTGTACAGATTATTCAGCCTTTGTTCTAAGTTACCATTCTCTCTTTTCTGAGCAAGTCATGTTGTTATACCAGTATATTGCAACAGTACATACATACCGGGGTGCTTCCTTGGAGATCAACTCGCGCTGCAAATAAGCCTGAAGGTTGAAATTTGCGGCGATGCCAGACCTGTTTATTTTTAACAACACAACGGGATCTTTAATTGCTTCCTGAGCTGTGGAAATCAAACAGGGGAGTATGATAGCAACAAAACTAATTCTGGAACATGGTAAAAGTGAAAGATGGTATATCCACGCTGCAGATCATATGATGGTGTGCATAACTAAATGCCAGTGATGGAAACTATTACAATATTCAACTGGAGAAGAAACTGCAGTATCTGTTTCTAGAACAAATGAACAGAAATTCTATACCCACGCCATAGATCATATCATGGCATACATATCTAAATTCAATGATTGCCTTCATCTCATTGAATGGATTTACAATATTCAACTAGAGAAGAAAGTGTGGTGTCTTTTTATAGAATAATTGAACGGAAATTTCCTATTGGTACTGATGACAAGTTGGCATTCCATGAAATGGCTTTCTCATAGTACTAGAAAATGATACAAAACAATGAAACAAAATTCCCATGGCATATTTTTACCTGACAATTATATGCTAGCTCAAGTTGTTCAGAAACATCTTCACGCAAGGGGATCCAATCAAGACCTCCTTTACGAGCAAACCAGTGGCCCCTCAAGACACGCCTGTTCTCCCCATTCCAATACACAGGGAAGCAATGACGCCTCATCAAATCAACCTGCAATAGCGTATGTTGTTATAACAAAGACATTCAATATTTAACAAACTTAGTAGTCAAAAAGAAGAAAAGAGTTTTGCAGTATTACAACAACAAAAAAAAATCAATTATTGCACAATCTTACTGATCTTATTTACTACTTCTACTAGTAGATCAACAAAAACAAGTAAGAGTTTCATGCAAACCTCATAAAGTCCACCTTTCACAGGAACTCCAACCCGTTCTTCCTCCACTTTATACAGACCTTCGGAGTCCGAAGCATCGGCTGCAACTAAGGAACCTCTTGGCCCTTCGCTGCATTCGGCGTACTCTCTCCACCAGTAAGCAAGCAGAGCTTCCTCCCTCTACAAAGCAGTAAACCAGTAATGTGAACCTGAAGATAAGTGGTTTAAAAAGAGTGAGAGAGGATATGATCCTCCTTATACTGCAGAGGGACTAGCACAGCTCTCTTTGAACTGTATTGTCTAGTAATATCACTTTTCAAGTAGATTGTTTTTTCAAAATGTATAGCACTGTTAGTACGATCCACTGTAATGATATGAATGAGCAGACGCTAAGCCATTGGCATAGGTGTTCAAAAGGTAACCTCTAAGAAGGACGCCTCCAATGCAAGAGAGTCTCTCATGCTGAACCGGAAATAGTCTCCTTTTCCCACTATCTCTGTCCGTGGCACTGAAGCAGAGAGTGCTGCATCGACAGCAAATCACACAAAACTTAGGATCAGTAAGACGTTTACCACGCACTTCATGATTTAAGTAACACAGAAATTCCAAACTATGAATACGTGCCACTAGTTAAATATGAGATTTTCTTATGCTACCCAGGTGGTATGTGTAGTGGAAATTTTATAGGGGTAAAATTAGAACTAAAATATACAACATTACGATAAATTTGTGCGTCATATATTATATTGATGAATTGGTAAATATATCTTACCGAAGTTTCAAATAAAATATTTAATGAACTTATAAAAATACATAGTTAGATTCAAATTTTACTACACTACTGCCCATGCTAGTAGAAGGTACCGTAACGGTGCCCGAAATATGAATCTAATTGCACCGAATTGAAATTCCGAGTCCGATGAGCGGATTCAGTGTGCGCACGCGCATGTCCGCAGTTATCCTAAAATCATATCACTATCAATCTGAATCAGAATCAATCAGCGACAGGTCTCACATCAAACCTACACTCCAGCTACTGCTAATTAACGACGAGAGACTGAAGCGGCTAGTTAATTGGCGGTACTGGATGCAGCATTCCGAAGGCGAAGCGTGTGAGGGCCAGAGACCTTTGTCGGCGAGGGGCAGCTTGCAGAAGTACCAGCGGACGTCCTCGCCGTCGGAGGGGCTCTTGGTGCGGGCGAGGTACTTGCGGCGGGCGGCGCAGTGCTCGATGGCGTCCTCGAGCCTGGCGATGTTGGAGGGCGTGTTCCGCAGCGAGTCCGGCGACGCGCCGCCCGCGCCATCCGCGCCCGCCTGGCTCGTGGACGGCCCCGACGCGTCCCCGCGCGCGGGGCTCTCGCCGGGGCTCGCCATGCGGACCTGCGCCGGGAGGGATCGCGGAGGCGGCGGCGAGGTGGGGCCCGCGCTCGCCGTGGGTGGGAAGGAAGGGGATGCGAATCTCCAACCCCAACACAGCTCTCTCGTCTCGTCACCGGAGGAGAAGAGCGGTTGGAACACGCATTGGACTTGCAGGTCATCAAATACGCTTCCGACCTGTGAAAACGTAGTTGGAGTATTTATTTATTTATATTTGAAGGGCTAAATAAACTGCGTTTAGAACACCGTCCGTGTCATAGAGTAGATTATCAATGTACTGGCTCGGCAGAAGTTGTTAATAGAAGTGGAGAGAATATGGGAAAGGTGTTATAGTTAACTAAAATAAAAAAGGATTTGAAATAAAGACATGTTTATTTGGTTATACCATGAAGATGGAATTACGTGAAATTGAATCAGACAAGTTCATGGTACAATGCTAACATATAATTTATTTCCGTAGATGCTATTGTCTTATGTGAATTATTCTAATAGTCACTATTATAAATTAATTATCTAAAAATTAAGTGTGTATTGGTTGAAAAGCTATTTGCTAACTATTTGTATTTGTATTTATAAAGGGGCGATCCATGGAATGATGCGAATGTGATAGAAGTTTATGCTATCATATTAATTATTCTACATCTTATACTTTAAATGCATATGGCTCGATAAAAAAACTAAGTGATAAGAATTTTTTACTTTTAGCAAGCTGTGATCCACTGTACGACTACGCTATCTCGTAAATACTACGTTTAGTTAAGTTTTAGCATGCTCTAGTTACTTTGCTCTAAAATAAACTCGATAAGGGCACACACAACGCCTAGACGGCATTTGTCTCCATATGATAACCGATGCAAAAATTGCTTACAATGCATAGTATTGAATGAAGGAAGAGAGGGCTACCGTCGTTTCGTTCAACGACAACAGTGACACATGCTCCAACGCATAAAATCAATATTTATTAGAGTATTTATAGACAACCATTGTCTAAACTATTATACAATATATCTATTTTGCTGTCTCTATATACCAAATAGATAACTACAGTCTAAATCATTGTATATGCCCTAAGCATCCGGCTTTACGTGGCCTACTGGCCTCCATGCATGTCCGTTTTGCAGCTTGACACAAATGCGCCTCCGCTTCCGCTATGTGCTAAGCTGAGAATACGCTTCTCTCGATGGGAACCGTGTTAAGTATACATCCACAGCAAAATACGCCACGCCGTGCCCCTTTATAAAGAGAGAAACCAAACCACGGGCGCTCTCTCTCTCTCCTCTCTCGCAAGGGCAGCGCCTCCACACGCGTGCGGAAAAAAATCGGAGGCGAAAACCCTCAAACCCTAATCCCCTCCCCATGGCGGAGCCCGACGTGACGGCGCCGCCGCCGGAGGTGCTGGCTGTGGCTCCCGAGGAGCAGAAACCCCCGGCCGCCGCCGCCGCCGACGCATCCGCCGCGCTGGAAGAGGCCGCCGTGCCCGCTGAGGGCGAGGGCGAGCACAAGAGGAAGCTCGAGGAGGTCGAGCCCGCCGCGGATGCGAACGGCGGCGGCGAGGACGCCAAGCGGCCGCGCGTGGATGGCGACGGAGAAGGTGGATCTCATCTCCTAACACCGCAACCCTTCCCTCTCCCTCCTCTCTGTATCTGTCCGTGTGTTTGCACGTCCTTGCAAGGGTTTTCGCGGGTCTCAGGGATGATGCTGATGTTGGGAAACATGGCGTGATGGTCTAATTCTCTTGGGGTCAGGTTTCGTGCAGAGCAACGAGTCCGCCGCGAAGGTAGAAGAGCCAGCGGCTAAAGAGAACAGTGAGCTTGTCCCTACTGAGGGTTCTGCAGATGCTGAGAACGGCAAGGTTGCTCCTACTGGGGATTTACAGGTGGGCTCTGGGGAGAAGCCTCAGGAGCCTGCAGCAGAAGCGGCAGTGACT
The DNA here is from genome assembly GCF_000231095.2 of Oryza brachyantha. NCBI lineage: Eukaryota > Viridiplantae > Streptophyta > Magnoliopsida > Poales > Poaceae > Oryza > Oryza brachyantha. The sequence goes on from NC_023170.2 coordinate 532,340, forward strand.
GAAGCCCCACAGCAAGAAGGTAGCAGCGCACCAGGACAGGAGACTTCTCGAATAATCGATGTGCCCAACAACAAGGTATATTTACTGGCATTGGGGCAGATAGGATTTCTTATCCATTTGGTTTCATGTAGAAATCTGCAGAATGTTTTGGAACTATCACTATATGGTATCTGTGATTCTGGGTTAAATGCAGGAAATGGTGGTAACATGGAAAAAATATTTATGAGTTCAGACATTTGGACATGCAGTTTGCTTATGCTGGTAATGTGCATTTACACAGGTCGGAGTCCTAATAGGAAAGTCTGGGGAAACGATCAGAAACTTGCAAATCAACTCAGGTGCAAAGATCCAAATCACAAAGGACGCTGAGGCCGATGCAAATGCCCCAACTCGTTCTGTTGAACTAGTTGGAACTGTCGAGAGCATTGACAAGGCTGAGCAGCTAATTAAGAATGTTATAGCTGAGGTATTCCACTTACTAAATTAGTCGTGATTTCCATGTGGTAGCTAATCGTCCGCGCTGTATTTCATCCAAGCAACTCATACTTGAGATCCTTTGTTGCTTCCACTTCAGGCTGATGCTGGTGGCTCACCTGCTCTGATTGCTAGAGGTTTTGGGTCTGGACAGTCAGGCTCTGAGCAGTTTGAGATGCTAGTCCCTGATAATAAGGTTGGCCTTTCCTTTTCAATGTTGGCAAGGAAGCATACTATTTTATTTATTTAACACTCTGCTTTGGTTTATAGGTTGGTTTAATTATCGGAAAAGGCGGTGAGACAATTAAAAGTCTCCAAACTAGATCTGGTGCTCGTATTCAGGTAGAGATTGTTACCTATTATGCTATAATGGCTAATGCTTATATGAACCGAGGCTTGAACATGGTAGTAATCTTCCATGTAGTTAATTCCCCAACATCCTCCGGAAGGTGTTACTTTGCTAGAAAGAACTGTGCGTGTTACTGGGAATAAGAAGCAGATCGAAGCAGCAAAAGATATGATTAAGCAAGCTATGAATCAGGTATTGTAATCCTGTGCTTTGCTCTTACTCTTCTTTCGTGCTGAAGATATTCGGATCGTACTTAATGGCTCATTTATTAAACTCATGGCTGTGAAAAATGGGTGATGCTATATGATGATTTGATTGTGCATCTATGCTATTCATGCTGTGATTAATATTACTGTTGAAACTGAATTTCTGTTACTTTCTGTGGAATCATGGAGTGTACTGTCGAATTGATTGTCTCTGCCATCTCTGTATGATATGATTGCTATAACTTGATTTGGGCTATGTATTTAATGCCTAGTTAATTTATATATTTTTCTGTGTTGTTTTGATGATGGCTAAAACTGTAGATGTTCTTTTTTGTTACTGTGGAGCAAATATGTGATTCCTTTCAATTTAATCTGTGTACTCCCTTATGGTTTGGGTAGATATCTGTCCTGTTGATACCTTCTAGCATATAGTACTGGTTCCGACATTTGTTCATTTCATCCTTTCCAGCTCTGCACCTTATAAACTTGAAATAAGTTTCTTTTATGCTAAATCACTTAAATATTTTTTGAATGAAACACAATTATATTGTGTCAAGGGAATGCTGGATTTGTGCTTTTTTTAATTATATATGAAGTGTATAAACTAATCAGTCTCTGCTACAATGGGGCTTGTATGAAGTACCGATCTTGAAAATAGCAGTGCCTAATTGGACTGGAAGGTAAGTTCTTCTTAATTGGTGACAAGTTTTAGTGTCTTTTTTGGTTTCTCTTAAGTCAATGAGATGCCACCTCCTTGAGAGTATTATTTATGTTCATGCTAGTACTTGATTTGTATAGAATAATTTGTTTAGAAAATCTTTCATGAATTAATCGCTTCTCAGTCAATTCTGTTTTCTGTGGGAATGCCATCCTCTATAGAATTCAGTGTCCTGCCTTAAGTTCTTACTGCATTTTCATTGAAAAATTCCTTCCATGACCATGAAATTTAAGATATTTGGCTTCTCAAATTACAAAACGATGCATGTTTTGTTGCCTGTGAAAATGTTGTTTATTCATATATTTACAATATGGAACATGCTGTGCATGATCAGATATGTTAAAATGAATGGAAGTTAGAATAAATGATTTGACACTGGAATGGATAGCAGATGGTCTTTTGAGGATTTGGAGTTTTGGTCGTGTTGATACAAAAGAGATTCTAGTCTCATCTCATAGTTGTATGATAGTGTTGTTGAACTTCTATACTTCATTAAAATCTTGGATGCTGCCATCTGATCAATGAGCAATTTACTGGTGTCAGTTCTTTAGTCGCTTAGTCTTTTTGAGCTTTGATAACTGCTTATTGCTAGATGAGATCTGATTATGTTTCCTACATAAGAAGTCAGAGCTGACTCATCAGGTTCTCCAGCTTCCAGTTTCCATGATTTATTTTGTTTGAAGGTGCCAATTTGGAGTTGGTTGGGTGTCCTAATGCAGATACAGCTAGGCTTTCATCATGGGCTCCACATCCTACATCCATTACATGCACAGAAGAGGGATATTGACCATTATCCCTTGCCCTTGCATGGTTTGTGTAGTTGGTAACTGGTAAGGCTGCCTATTGCTGAAATGGAAAGAATAAAAACAATGTGGCATTGGAAGACTGCACCAAATGTTTCATTGCCATGACAAGGGTACTGCACCACCATGTCTAGGTTTGCTGAACTAAATTGTTGCCACTGTATGTTGTCTGTAGAACACCACTTTTATTTTCTAGAGCTGAAACACAGCAAGTTATCTCACATCGCATACGCATCACTCATTTGATGTGTTAGCATTCTAACTAGAATATTCAAGTAGGCTGCAGTTATGACTAATTAATTTTGTTACCATACCCATATTGGTGGAGCTACTACAAATCATCTTTCTGAGCTTTGTATGCAATCTTGCTATGTTTCCCTTTTTTGAACTGTTGCATGTAATATAGCCATGATCGTGTGATGGTGCCATACGTTGAAACTATAATCACATTTACTTCTAGTTTCCTAGCTTCTTGCTTATCTACTTTACTGAAGGTGATGGTCTTGTTGATACATGTATTCATCGCATTTACATTTTGTGTTTATCTGTTGTTAAGATCCCACTGGTCCTTCTAAAAATCCGTATTCTTGTTTTACATACCTAAAAAAGGTCATGCAATGCCATATCGTTAATTGAGTTCTTCTCCAACAATGTCTCTGAAGGCTTAAGCATCTTTATGTCGTGTTTTTTATGAATAATGGTTCTATAGCTAATATGCAGGCTTATTTGTTATTGTTGGTTTGCAATTATGATGTGAACTGGTAGTCCTTTCTTAATGTCTTATTATCTTATACAAGTGCCTTTACCCTTTTGTGTTATATTTGTAATTGCACTACTTAGTTTTTCTCATTTAATGTTCTTGTTTAGTTTCTAACATGCCTTCTTAAACAGACGTTTTCAAGACATGGGGCTCAATCTGGTGGATATGGTCAGCAAAACTACCGCCCTAGTCATGGTGCAGCTTCTCAGTGGGGCCCACGTTCTCAAACCCAGCCTGGATATGGGTATCCACCAAGAGGGCCTCCACCTCAAAACATGCCATACTCCCAACCTTATGGTGGCTACCCGCAACAGCCACCACCAAGAGGTGGCATGGGCTGGGACCAGAGGCAGGGCCCTCCGCCACATGCTTCCCACCATGGTGGCGGCTACGACTACTATAAACAGGGATCTCAAGGGTATGAAGGCCAGCCACCGAACTACCCTCCTGGTCCTGGAAACTACAACAGTTATGGGCCATCACAGGGTCCAAATTATGGACAACCTCAGTATCCTCAGTCTGCACCTCCGCAGAACTATGGGCAGGGTTATGGTGATCCTAGGTACAATGCTCCCCCACCAAACCAGCAGTACTATGGTCAGCCTCCAGTGGGTCCACAGCAAGGCTACCCTCCACAGCAAGATCCCTATGCTAGGCCTTATGGTGGACCTGGACAATGGGCACCCAGAGGTGCACCGGCCGGAGATGGCAGCTACCAGGCGGCACCACCTACATCTTATGGCCCACCATCTCAGCAGCCTCCTGCGTATGGTCAAACATATGGCCCAACGACTGGACCTGATGGGTATTCTCAACAGAGTTACCCACAGCAAGGTGCCCAAGCGCCAGCAACATATGGTCAGAGTGCTCCAGTAGGGCCAGGGTATGCTCAGCAAGGCGCACAGCAAGGTGGCTATGCACAGTATCCTGCATCTCAACCAGCATATGGTGATCAAGCAGCTCAGAACAATACAAACTACGGCTACCAGGGAGCCCCAGCTGATCCCAACTATGCAAATGCATACCCACAATCAGGATATGGTTCTACTCCGGCTAGTGGTCAGGCTGGATATACTGCTGCACCGGCAGCTGGCCAGCCAGGCTACGGTCAGGCAGGGTACACACAGCCACCTACAAATCCGCCGACTTATGATCAATCCGCTCAACCAGCAGCTCAGAGTGGCTATTCTGCACCTCCTGCAAACCCGCAGCCTACTGTTGCAAAAGGGGTGTCACCGCAGCCTGCGGGATATGGTGGACAATGGACCGCGTGAGGTTTGTTCCTCAAATTTTATTGACAGCATGGTCTTGTGGAAGATGATCTAGTTGAAGACTGTTTTTGCGCTTATAAAGTATGCGCTTTAAATCCCCTTTGGATGTTCATTGAGTAAGCAGTATACTTTCGATATGCCTAGAAGGGATGTAACCCCTGCCCATCCAGTTATACCGCAATCTCTGTAGTACTTGGTAGTTTGTTAAGGTAACCTAAAAACCTCCTGTTAATTAGTTTAGAAGTGAACCTTGTTCTGTTATTCTGCATCATGTTGAGTAATATCTGGATGCCTGGTCTATTTTGTGCTATGCTTTTTCGCTGGTTTGGTTATTACAGAGGAGACAAGCTATTCTTACCTATTTTACAGATGAGTTGATTATTACTCTAGTGTGTGCCACTGTTTCTGCAATTGTTCTCACCTATTACATAGGAGACAAGCTATTCTCAATGTTACTATGAATCGAGCTGTGTTGTCCATTAGTAAACAATGTTATTCAATTGGAATGATAATCTTGTGTTGTATGCATGTTATTTAGTCGTATGCATCAGGCAGGTGGTGAGCTCATGCTGGGAGCAGCAGTTGGCGAAGAACATCAAAGAGCGTCCGGAGGATCCCCTTGTGGTGCTTCTCCTCCGGCAGCCTCAGCATGCTCGCCACCTTGTCGAACTTCTCCTGCCCCAGCGCGGTGTCCGGCGAGACCGTCGTCGCCCCCGCCAGCCTGATGTCCTTGTGTAGCACCGGCGGCGACAGCGCCCACTGCATCGCCCAGACGGCGAGCGGGCGCATGTAGTGCAGCGCCCGGTAGCGGCCGTCGGTCGTCCACGCCTCCGGCGTCTGGAAGGCGTAGCCGAAGCCGTCCTTGGACCAGCCGGCGTCGTGGATGCCCTTGGCCGTCCTGAAGGCCGCCTCCGGCATGCCCTCGTGGATCATCGCGGCGGCGACGGCGTACGTCACCCCGGGCCACACCTCCTTGGACTGCGTCGACGAGGCGTCCACGGTGCCGTCCGGCTGCATGCCGTTGACGGCGCCGATGGCGCCGCCCCCGACGCGCATGACGTTGTAGTCGAGCACCGTCGCCAGCGCTCGCCGCGCCTTGTCGTCGTCGACGATGGGCTCCATGCCGCAGACCCGCGCGTACCACTGGCCGGCGAGCTGGTCGGCCTGGATCGACGAGCTGGTGGCGCCGCCGCTGTTGTCGTAGTTGAAGTAGGCGCCGTTCCAGAGCTGGTCGGTGTAGACGCGCCTGGCGCGGCGGTACCTCCCGCGGAAGTAGGCCTCGGCGGGAGCGTCGCCGACGATGGCGGCCATGGCGGCGGCGGCCTGGAGCGCGGCGACCCAGAGGCCGCCGGTGTAGGCGCTGACGCCGGAGACGGACCAGATGTCGTAGGTCTGGTCGGGGCGGCCGTCGTTCTCGACCATGGCGTCGCGGTCGCGGTCGAACTGGTCCATGTAGGCCATGGCGAGGTAGACGGCGGGCCAGGCGGCCTGGGCGAAGGCGGCGTCGGCGGTGGCGAGCACGTCGCGGTACACCTGGAGCACAAACTTGGGGTTGAGGTCCTTCCACCTGGCCGGGTCGTGCAGCATGTACGCGTTCAGCTCCACCCACGGGTCGTTCAGCCCCATGTCATGCGGCACCGCGCCCACCACCTGCCGCAACGTGCACACTAATTAGCCTGTTACGATACTAATTGTTCACACTCTTGTTCAAAATTCTTCTCATTATATTCTACCATCTCACCATCAATCAATCATTATTTATTTATTATAACTAACACACCCAGAATCCCTTATATTTTTATATACATGTTCTCAGTAATTTAAAAGCAAATACCAAAAATAAACTAGGAGCATAAGCAGAAGCGAAAAGATGTTGGTTTATATAAACTCAGGGTTGGTTTATATAAACTCAGGGTGACCTAGGGCATTCATAATACTAAAAGAACACGCAAATATATGCGTTAAATAAATATTTCCATATAACCCATTAATAATTAAACATTGTGAAGCTAAATATATCTCTATATTAGTGGTGACGAGTCTATCACCATCACCACATAACTATCATACGAGTCATTATATCAACACAACATGTATGAATGTCTACTTGTTTTTTTTACTTACCAACTCTACAATTTAATTTTTTAAGCATGGTATTTTTGTTTTTTTTATTTCATATGAAAGTTTTTTTTTTTGTATTTTTAAGCATAGCATAATACAAGCAAACTTGTTTCAACCAATTAAAGATGTTTTTTCAATAAGACTTAATTTTTCTATTTTCAATAACTTTTTTTCTTAAACGCGCAAAAGAATTGCATGTCAATAAATTAGAAGATAAAGAGTATTGATACACGACGCAGGGGAGAGAGCCTAGACGCTACAAGCTAATCTCCCAAAAGAACGCCCAAGAAGGGGAAACACACTTGTTACGGTACGCTAATCTCCTAACAAGGCGCCAAGGGGTGCTACCCCAGCGGAGGACCACAGCAGGCCCTCTGAACGGATGGCTTAGAGCACATCCTGGAGGGAAGATAGCTCGTGATTGAAATCCTGGCGATTGCGTTCCAATCAGAGCTACCAGGAGACAAGAAGGACAAGGGAGTCAAAACTGGCCTTCAGATGCTTCGGAAGGAGGTCTTTCGACGAAGGCCACCAGTCCTAAAGATAGACACCCCTAGATGGAGAGATGGAAGCCCATCCCGCGATTGTTAGAACCAAGAGCCAGATCTGTCTAACGAACACACAATCGATAAGGATGTGGTTCGCTGTCTCAGAATCCTGGGCACAGAAGGGGCAGGCGGAGTGGGAATCAAAGTCGCGTCTAAGAAGCAGGTCCGCTGTCGAACAACGGCGCTGAAAGATGAACCGAAGGAAGAACTTGCACTTTGCCGGGCCTTTAGCATGCTAGAGCAGATCAGCGCAAGGGAGGAGCTGATGGCCGAAGAAGAAGGCCTGGTAGGCCGAACGCGCCGAATAGCGTTGGTCGCTGGTCCACCGCCAGCAGAGGCGGTCCTGAGACCCCGGCGAAAGTCGGATCTGATGTACTGCATCCCAGAGAAGGAGAAATTGGCCGATGACCGGAACAGTAAGAGCCCCGCGGAGGTTAGAGATCCAAGCGTTGTTCGCGAGGCTCGCCGGGACTAAACGTTGGGTCCGGATTCGACGAGGGACTAGGGGAAGCAGAAGCGGGGCCAAAGCGGCGACCGAACGACCACCAATCCACCGGTCTGACCAGAAAAGAGCAGTCTCCCCATCGCCAAGCGAGAAACAAGTGGAAGCGGCGAACATGTCAGAGACACAACGTTCAGGGGGGCTTTGAGGCCCGCCCAATAGGGGTGCCTTGAGTGCTGCAACCAGAGCCAGCGCAGGCGTAGAGCAAAGCCGGCCGTACGCAGGTTAGGAATGCCCAATCCCCCAAACACCTTAGGGCAAAAGACGTTCGACCACGACACTCTACATTGGCCACCATGGACTGAGTCCGAACCCGTCCAAAGAAAGGCGCGCCGCTTTCTGTCGATGGCTTTCACCACCCAGCTGGGCAAGCCAACTGCCATGGCCACATGGACCGGGATAGAAGAGAGCACTGACTGGACAAGAACAGTCCGTCCGGCAAGGGAGAGGAGCCGACCTTTCCAGGGTGGAAGGCGGCGAGAAACCTTGTTGACCAGCGGCTGCAGGGCCGACCTTGGTAACTTGCGGACTGAGAGAGGAATGCCAAGGTAGGTGAAGGGAACTCAGAGATCCTGCAGGGGAAGGAGGAGCGGGTCAGCTCAAGCTCACTGGCCGAGCAACGGATTGGAGTGATCGAGCACTTGGAGAAGTTGGTGCAGAGGCCCGAAGCAAACCGAAGACGGAGAGAATGCCTCGAACGAACTCAAGGTCCTGACGAACGGGGGAAAGAAACATGACTAGGTTATCTGCATAGAGGGAGGCCCGATGCCGGATTGTCCGGTCATTGAGCGGGAGAAGACCACCTGTCTCCGCAGCTTTGCGGAACAACGCATTGAGCACCTATTGCAATGTATAGGCATCTAACTAGGCATATAATTTCCTTGCCTTCTGTGCATGCGCTTTCTGAGCTATTACACGATGTTATTTTTAAAATCTATATACAAGTTGATCGTATCATATTTCTAAAATATATTTTTAACTTTATACCAATTAATTCTATCATTTATATCATTAAATAAGTATCACCAAAATCAGCAAATCTCTCGTCTTCATCTTCATCTATTAAAAAAAACTTAGATAAGAAATTACGTAGTTTTTATACCATATTTTTTACCATATATTTTATATAAAAAACTTAGTGTCTTTTCTGTCGCAAGATATTTTGAGATATCAAAAATTTAGTAACTCACACAACTTCACATTTATTATTAAATCGTTTTTGCTTTACCTTTATTACCAAAATTTTGCACGAGTTACTTCTCGGAATCGTAAAATTTTCCATATTATTATTGTTGGGTGCATGAAATTCAATGCGACAATGGCAGAGGAGAACTGAAGTGAAGTCACCTTGCGCGGCGCGGTGACGCCGTCGATGAGGGTGTGGCGGAGGCGGGGGTCGTGGAGGAGGACGGCGCGGATGAAGTCGCGCTGCAGGTTGAGCTCCAGCTCCGGGAAGAGGGCGAGCAGCGCGAAGGAGGCGTAGAAGTGGACGTCATAGGTGTTCCACAGGTTGTACTCCATCCCCTCCAGGTACAGCACCTGCCCCACGTTCTCCTCCCCCTCGCGCAGCAGCGCCGTCCCCATCGCCGCCGTCGAGCTCGCCCTCTCCGCCGCCGCCGCCACCGTCCTCACTATGCCGTCCACCGCGCTGCTGCGTTCGCCCACGCCGTTGACGCCATTAGTGGACGTGTCGATGTTGAACGGCTCCGTCGCCGACGACAGGCTGGTATTCTTCGGAGGCTGCCCATCTGTGACAAATTTTTTTTCTCCTTTTCAGTTTCAAGTTTGGATATTTTTGTTAAGAACTGAAAAAGTTTTTGGATTTCAGATTGACCTGTCCAAATGGTGCCTCCAGCGTTGAGGTAGTAGAGCTCATTGAACAGTGTAATTGGATACCTGACAAAAGACAACAATACCATCAACGATCACTAATCAAATTCGTCGATTGCTAATTAGGAGCAATTGCACTGGAAATCTGAATGAGCCACCACCATTCAGGCAGGCTCTTGTCCTGCAGAATTGGCCTCTGCCACTCCTCGATCTGGGACTCCCATTTCATGTGTTCTACATGCAGACAAGGAGACACAAACACAGTCGTCAGAATCTCACACAACTGCCGATGAATCTTGCGTGCATTCAGAATCTGATTTTTGTTTATCTCACCAAGAAGAGCATCGTGAGCTAGGCGCTCTGCAGCCGCGTCGCAATCGGTGCCATGGAACTTGGTGTACCTCCTGCTCCAGCCATGATCACATCAGATGATTGCATGTCAGTGCCAAGAATTTCGGTCGCAGCGAGAAGCCGCCATTGCTGGTGAGGTGGAGCTTGAGCTGTTCACTTCACCTGTGGTAGGTTCTCCCAGCCGGGAACTTCACCTCGGGGCACGCCCACGACAGCGCGAACGACACCACGCGCGTGCCACCCGCGGCCACCGTCGTCGCCGCGGCCACCGCCGCTCCGATCGACGACCCGGGCCTCGACGCCGCCGCCGCCTCGCTGGCGCCGAAGAAGCCATTCTGTTCGCGCCAAACCCAAACGGCGCGGTGTTCGTCAGTGATCTGTCAGAGATTGGCGGTGAAGCTGTGGCGTCCCTACCTTCTTGATCTCGTCCCACATGTCCTTCGCCGTGACGTCGCCGGAGTTGGGCTTGGACGGCCCCATCGTGAAGCGCGGGCAGCCGGTGACGCGGACGCCGTCGGTCTCCTGCGACGCGATCGCGAACGTCACCGGAGGGTGCCCGTCCGCAGTCCTGCATCCATCAACGCACGGCACGTCTCATCATCTCATTACCAGAGTTTGCAACAGGAGAGAACCACGGAGATGAAGTGACGAACACACCTGTGATGGAGGAGGACGCCATGGACGCCGTCGCGAGATCTGCACAAGAAAGAACAGCACATTTTGCAAGAAGCGTGAGTTCATCAACTGATTAAAATGGGGCAAGAAACTTAATGCCATTATGCCAAGATCACTAATTACGTCATTCTGGAGTTCGTGTGATTCCCAGTCAGTTCAGATTTTCCTCCAACTGAATTCTTCATGATGAACAGAGCCAAAGGTGAGATTTTTTTAAAAAAAACTTCAAGATGCTGTGTTTCTACTGCAGTTCTAAGTGTTGGTTTGCACTTACTGCCCATGTGAAGAGCAATGTTATATCTGCAGGTGTGCTCCCAGAATTATGTAACTGCAATCCCAGCAACAGAAGGTCGGACAAAAAACAAATGAATAGATCAATTGAAGTCATTTTCATCTACAATAGAAACGATGAAAGAAAAACTGTACCGTAAAGGTGAAAACTGCAACAGGGAAACTACTCTCCTTGTAGTTGTGAGGGATAAACGGTGAAATTTGACGGCAAGTGATTTTGATTTCAGGGTCAGGTTCACCTGCATTGTTGAAATTGTAGAACTCAGTCTCAGATTAGTGAGGGTGTACACGAGTAATTTTTTTCGGGCTCATGATCAATAGTCTTGTCAGGTGATACTACTGAGAAATTAGTGTACCATTATATACTGTCCATGATCTTGGGAACAAGCCATGGTAATTACAATTCTTCTCTTTCAGTTTCCAGTCCCAGGATCCAATACCAGCTTTATCAATTCCCCTGCAATTTGCACATTTCATGATATTCCTGGCTTATTCAGATGCATTCAAATAAGGGTGGTAGAAATTTTGTTGTTTACTTGAGGACACTGGCATTTGGAGCAGACAACACTGTTGCATAGCTCTTTCCGTCAGGGCGCGAAATGAATGCCTATACAATTGAACCATGATTATCATGATCAGTGGATGTCTAGGAATATCAATGTGCATTGCATGTCAGGAATACAAAATGAAAAAAAAAACACTAACTGAAAACTGATTTGCTAGGATAGGCTTCTCTTCATATATCCTGGGGAATATCTGAAAATGCTGAAAGTATCCCTTGTAGCTTCTCCCTATGCTTCCTGCACTGATAAAAGAGTGATTGGAACAAAACTGTTACCTATATAGTTCAATCAAATATATGAGTCTGATTCAAATTTATCTATGAACCTATGAGCCTCTGACCCAATAGATAGCAAGGAAACTGAGCTGATTTTTAGCAGGAAAGGCTTAATTTGCTTACCCAATCCCTCCTAGGGGTACACCACGGTAGCAGTTGTCCATCCATTTCTTCAGTGGATCATAGACTGAAGCCTTTGAAGAAGTGAAAAAAAAATCAGTAAGTTCAGCAACAAGGTAGAGTAATTCCTGTTGATATTTCAGCTGTCTGAAAAACATCTAGTGATGGATTAGCTGGATCTTCAACAGGATAGGGGCAATCACCAGGCCTTTTGCATTGTCTTTAAGGTTTAGCCCGAACACTTTAATCAAGAAGGGCACCTGCAATAACAAAAGCATCAATCGAGTGCTACGCTGCTAATACCTACAATCGAGTGTCATTGTCCTTTTCCCTTCTAAGGCAAAAGAGATAAATAATATTATTTAGCTAAGTTTAGTTAAAATAATGTTAGTGTTCTCAGTAATAATTTGTCCATTTTTCTTAGAATAATAATAGTGTTGTTGGTCTTGTCTAAAAAACAACAAACTTTCCTTGACAAAAACAGTATTGAGCTCCAAAAATTAACCAGTTCAATTGGGTATCTTACAGAACAGAACCAAAAGATGCAGCCTGTGCTCAAATGCTTACTAGAGCCATCATGTCATTCAGGGTCATGCTAAACATTGCAATTTTCTTGCCTTCATCGTCAAATCTCCTCTCCCAAGATTTTGCTGGTGGCTGGGCACAATCCATGTGCGAGTAAGCCTAAAGAATCACCATTTCAGAGTGAGACTGGTTACCTTGCTCAACAAACAACTAACTGAAACAACAACCACACATATATCTTAGCAAATTCCATTGAAAATCCCTAGAACAATCCATTTAATTAGTGGCACCAAATCGAGGAACCAAAGAACCAAGATGAAGAACAAACAATGCTTCTGAAGCACAGCTCTCTTCATGGCATACAGCTACTAGTTAGCTTGCCATGTGTAAATAACTTTTAAGTGTTCTGAACTTCTGATACATTGAAGTGAAATTTTTTGTGCGTGTTCTTTTTTATTTTTTCAAAAAAGAAAAGGAAGCAAACAAAGTATCATCCTACAAAGGAGTGTTAGATTCAGAAGGTACCTTGGTTTGCTCCAGCTCTGTATTTCCCATCTTGATATGAACACTGGCCTGATTGCGGCGGAGCAGCTAATTTGATTAAAAGCCGATGAACATGCACAAACACAAGATGAAAGAAATAAAGTTCGGGAGAGAACCAGGGAAATACAAGCATTCGGGTTCCTGAACGCGAAGCAAGCAACCAATGGCATGCATGCATTTCAGGAATCTCTGCAGAAAACGAAACAAGAACCACCAACACTGGAGAAGGAAGATGAGGAGGAGGAGAGCAATACCTGAATCTGAACAGTAGTAGCCAATTGTAATGGGGAATACTTGCAGCAGATGCTCTGTTCTTCTTATTCAGCAGATGCTAAGATTTGCTTTTATATAATACTTGCAGGGAGAAAACAAAACAAAACAAGAGGAAGCCATGGGCAGCACGGGGAGCACATGTTAGCATCAGGTTTTCTCTTCTTTATTTTTTTGGTGGGTGGAAAAGTATGCAGCTCACACATCAGCAGAGGTAATTGATAATGGTTTAATTGTCGCCAATCCCCATGGTGATGTCTCTCTTGATTTATTCTCTCTGGACACTGACACAATTTAGTGACAAAATATTCAACCGTGTGTACTACAGTATCAATTACAATTTGAAAATTATATTGTCTCACCTGGTACTAGCAATTAAACGTTTTCTGGTACTTTTTTTGATCAAGACATCACGCTCCATCTGGAGTAGGGATTCTCTGATTTCTGTACAAACTGAGTAAATTTGCAAGATTTTATTGTTGAAACCTCCACATTGGAAACGAGGACAGGTTATATACTTTTCGACGTGATGCCAAATGTGGCCTCGAGGACCCCAAATGTCCACATACAGTCAGGACTCAGGAGGTACAAATTAAGTTTTGCTGATGCTAATCAAGAATTTTCTTCTTTCTTTCTTTATTTTTTTTAGAAAAGAAGCATGCTAATCAAGAAAGTAAAGTAGAAGCATCAACTATGAATCTGCGAGTCTCTTGACATGACATCTCCGACAAAATCAACGAAATAAAGAATCCCATTTTCTAAATAGTTAGTGTTCTGACTTCTGAATCTGCCAGCACTAAACCTGCGATTAGTTCACTTAAACCAGCAGACTAAACTGCTTATATTTATTTTATCGCCGCGGCATTGCTTATATTTATTTATGTCTACATGTTTAGAGTCAATTGTAATTTCAGTTTCAACTTTTACAAGTTGATAGACATCCATGGGAACTTGGGAAGTCTACTTCATTTGGTCAATTTTTTTCTGTTTAGATTTCGTTCGAGAAAGCCAAAGCAGCCAGGCGAGGCGGCAAGTCCATGGCCATCTTTTTGTTGTATCAAGCAAACGAAGTCACTCATGACGTCGACATGCCATCTAGAAGGCAAAATCATCTCCTTTCATTTCAATCCATGTGCAGACTGCCGGCTACTCAAGGAGAGATTCTGATTGGCTGTTCGATAGTATTCAGATAAACACTAGTACATTTGCGTTCTGAAGTGCCGATCTGTCTTCCTTTGCTGAATCCTCTGCTCTGAATTTTGTGAAAAAAGAAACAAACTGTGTCTGAAGATATTGGCCAGAATCTCGGGATCTTTTCACATGTGGTTGGTATCTGCCCTTTATAGTTTGAAAGCTAATAGTTAGTAAAAGTTCAGAATAATCAATCTTTTTCGCCATTCCGGCCAAATATTTTAATAGTATGTGTTAAAAACTAATAATTCAAGAAATTATTAGTGGTATAGTCCGTTTCAGACAAAGTATCCTCATCTCAGCCTTATCTACAGGTAACCTCTATCACTTGCCCATCTTCGACAGTTGCATTTTGGCTGCTATGATTTGTTTGAAAGGAATAGTACACACTCCTTTTCTTCTTCTTGTCATTATTTCTTTGAGCCAGTTCAGAAGTGTGTGTGTAAATATATCTTTGTATTGTAGGGTTACTGTATATATTAGAGGTTGAGAAGACGATTTGGGAATTTAGAGTTTGGATGAAAAGCAACTGCAAGATACCATTCACCTATCAGTAGGTATGCCTTCTGAGGATGAAGAGAGAGTTGCTAACATGCTTAATTGCCCGGTTGGTTCTTTTCCTATAAATACTTGGGTTTACCTATGAGTCCTTCTTAAGAAACTAGAAAAAAGATTGAATACTTGGCAGACTGGATCTTTATACTATAGTCGCAGAGCTATCCTAATTAATTCTTGTCTCTCTTCTATCCCCTCCTATGCTATGGGCTTATTCTTGCTGCCTGAAACGATTCAGCATGAGATTGATTCTGTGAGAGGTCGTTTTTACTGGGAGGGCATGGGGGAAAGAAAAAGATATCACATGGTGAAGTGGTCTAATATTGCCTTCCCAAAGGATTTTGGTGGTCTAGGTTTCACTGATACAGGAGCTATGAACATAGCTCTCCTTGGAAAGTGGATTTTTAAGCTGGAATCTGATACTAAGAGCTTGTGTATGACGGTGTTGAAAAATAAATATATGAGATCAACTGGTTTTTTCCAATATAATTCATCTTCTAGTTCCATGTTTTGGCAAGGTCTGCAAAAAATAAGGATCTGGGTTGAAAGAGGATCTAAATGGAAAGTGGGAGATGGGAGTCATATTTTCTTTTGGAGAGATGTATGGCATGGTGAGGTACCTTTAAAGAACATTTTCCCTTACCTGTTTGAGATTTGTGATCAACAAGACATTTCAGTTAAGGAAGTTAGAGATCTTGTGTGAATTGCCTCAGTTTTAGGAGAGTTTTTGGTCAGATGGATGTGGAATGTTGGAGAGAGTTATGTGGTGTGGTTTCCTCCCTTCAGAATTCAATGTATGTGAGAGATAAAGATGAAATTAAATGGGCTCTGGGTACAAAAGAGATTTATACTTCGAAATCCATGTATAGCTTTTTAACCTTTAGAGGTATACTGGACCAAGAAATTCAGAACATTTGGTTTGCCCCCATCCCTCTGAAATTTAAACACTTTTTATGGCTGGCTTGGAGGAATAGAATCCAATCAGCTGGGCAATTGAGGAAAATGGGCTGGGGTGGAAATGAGGCTCGTCAACTTTGTAGTCTGTATGAAAATTCTTATCACATTTTCTTTAAGTGCCCTATGGCAGTTTTCGTTTGGTGTTGCTGCAGAGATGCTCTAGGCTGGGAGAGAGTACCTTCTTCCTTTTCAGATTTTAATAACTGTGAGCTATGGCGTTGTCGTATGAAATTACCTAGGATTACTATTTGCTTACTTGCGTCTTGTTGTTGGAATCTCTGGGTGGTGAGGAATGATATGGTTTTTAGAGATGTTATGCTTAAATCTCCCATTTATATAGTTTTCAGAATTATTTGTTGCCTTTTGCAGTGGACGGTGCTCCTGAAAGAGGATGAGCGTCTTTTGCTAGAAGATTGGATCTCAAGACTCTAATGTCTGTCCAGAAATATGCAAGCTTCAAGAACAGGGATAGGATGATTCAGAGTTTCGGTTGCTTAATCTCTCTAGTCTAGTCTTTTTTTGGTTGCTGTCTGTGCTTGGGCTCCTGCTCTCAGCTGTTGCTTTCTATCTTGCTAGCCTGACACTCTAGGAAGTGTGGAGGGATGTTTTTCTGTGTTCTGTTTAGCCGTCCAACATTCTCTGTAATGCTCAGGATCCCCCGGTGAAACTCTGTTTTCTGTTTCGCAGTTTGCTTTATAAAAAGTTAGGCTCAAAAAACCTTTTATAAAAAAAAAGGATACCATTCACCTGTTGGGATGAGACTCGGATCTTCCTTAAAAAAAAGAATGAAAAAGAAGACGATTTGAGGACTGGAATTTGGTTCCTCGGAAGAACAAGATCCTACAGCAGCTTACTGTAGGTAGAACTAGCAGCACAGCGCAGGCAGTCGAAGTCTTTCCAAACGTGGGAAGGACGGAAGGGACATTAGCACAGTACCCTCTAGGTCCTATTGTTCGTCGATCTCCTCTGATCGCCAGAGAAGAGCGATGAACGGACTGGTGATGGATCGGAGGGGTGTTTAAATCCTTCCTACTTTTTTTTTAAGTCTATATCACATCGAATGTTTAGACACTAATTCGAAGTATTAAATATAGATTATTAATAACCCACCTCATTCTCTGAACTATTTCGCGAGATGAATCTATTGAGCCAAATTAGTCAATGATTAGCAAATATGATGCTACAGTAAACATTTGCTAATCATGGATTAATTAGTCTTAAAAATTTGTCTAATGAAATAACATTTATTTATGTAATTAGTTTTGTTATCCGTTTATATTTAATACTCCTAATTAACATCCAAACATCCGATAACATAAGATTTAAAAAAATTCACTGCATCCAAACAACCCCCGATTCTCCAACCACGTCGCCGGCGGCGTGCCATTGACGCCTTCGTGTCGCCTGACCTCTGACCGGTCGCCGGAATGTGGTGCTGTCGGCGAGCTGAAGCTGCCTTTCCGGCGACCCGTCCGTCGGCAAGCTAGTTGGGCCAGAATGCCCGTGTCGGCCCATAACTCCATTGCGGCCTATATAACTATGGGCCGAGAAGGCCCATACAAACACCGAGCACTAAGCTATGACATCGGGCCGGCCCACGAACTCCGCGTCCGCGACGAGCCGCGCGAGCGTCTCCGGCGCGAGGCACACCTCCACGGCCATGGCGCCGCCGCCACCTCTCCCCTCGTACACCGTCGCCCTCCCGTCCACCTTGTTCGCGCCGCCGCTCCGCGCGCCCACCGGCCTTCCCCACCCGAAGTCTTTGCCGTACGCGTCGAACCGCGGCGAGTTCCCGGTCACCACCGCCGCCGGGTGCCACCACCCGGCCAGGTACGCGAACCGGGGCTCCCGTCGCCACGACGACGCCGACATCACCAAGGACTCCTCTTCGAGCGACGCCACGGCGCGGTTCAGCACCCACGCCGTCCACCCCAGCCCCCTCTCCTGGATCTCGCCGGCCGTAGCCTTCGCTGTGGCGCGCACCACCGAGTTGCCGGCGTAGGCCTGCGGGATGTGCTTGAGCCGTCCCCGGCATCCGACGAGCACCGTGTACGTTGTCTCCTGCTCCGGCGGGAGGCGCCTGGCGCGTGACACAGATCGCCACACGTGCGCGAGCAGGGACTGGAGGGAGGAGATGGTGGCCGTGGCCTTGGCCTCGCCGTCGCCTTGAGGTGCTTGACGCTCTCCGCGGAGAAATGGAAGAAGCACTCCTCCACCGGCAGGCACTCGAACCGCCGGACGATGTCGTCCAGCTTCCCGAAGGGGAGAGTGACCGGAACGGAGCAAGCGTCAGGGAACCACCGCTCGAGCACCGGCGGCGGCGTGGAGATCTTGGTGGCCTCGTCGACGCCGCTGCTTCGGCTGATCTCGGACCAAGTGTTGAACAGGTGCCAGAAGGTGGTCCCGTCGGCGACGCCGTGGTTGAGCGACATGGCGACAAACACGCCGTCGGCGAGCTCCGTCACCTGAGCGGCGAGAACGGGGCGTGCGCCAGCCACGGCGTCCGCACCGACCATCCCGTCGAGCGGGAAGAACGACCAGACGACGCGAGGCACGTACAGGGACTCCGCGACGTCGGCGACGGTGACGCCGGGCGCCACGGCACGGACGAGCTCCGCGCCCTCGCCGGTGCAGCGCAGAGAAACGGAGACGGTCTCGCGGTCGCCGCCGCTCTCGTCGACGGCGAGTCGGCCGGCGAAGGGGTAGAAGCGGGCGAGAGCGCCGGCGAGCGACGACGCGAGGTGTTCGACGAGGATCTGGCCCCCGGTGGGCGGCTTGGGCAGGAGGACGCCTTTCTGGATGTAGTCGACGGTGATCATCTGAAGGTCCCACGGCGTGAGGTGCAAGGTCCAGGTCTCCGAGGTCGTCCTCGTCGGCTGGACGACGCGGCGGGACACGACATGGACGCCGTAGTGACCGGACATAGCCGCCTCCATCGCCATGAAAATTGCAGCAGAAGCATCTAGTGAGTGTGTCATTAATATATACAGGCTCCCATCTTTTACGGTTGTAATTAATTATAAGCCAAAATTTGAATTTTATAATTTAATTTTAGACTTGATTTTATAATTTTTTTCATCGTGGTTTGTTTCACATATTTTGCTTTTGAGTCATTGTAGACACGTATATAAAAAATTTATCTACAAATTATCATTTATTTGCAAAAAAAGTGTTTTCGTTTTTCTCTAAAAAGCGAAACGATGGTAGCCATAGTGTATCTGATTTGATTAATTCCATCGCCAGCATATTAGTATGGATTAGTTTAACTAGGCAGGGATGGAGAATCTGGATTAATTAATCAGATTGATGAAGCTAAATATTTGTTGATGGCTGGCTCTCTTCTCTTTGTTTGAGGAGCTCGATCTACATCAAGATAGTTTGGAGCCATGTGTGCGTGGATAGAGATGGAGGACCGTCACTAGGATAGGATATACACACACTTTGTGTTTGCTGTATAGATTTTTTTCTCTTTACATACCTAGAGACAAATTTAAAGTAGAATATATCTACGCTGAAAATATCCTAGTAGAAAGATATTTCCTTCCTTTCATATTATAAAATTTTCCGATCTTATATAGATTTATACGTGTACTATTGAATCCAGACACATATACAAAATATATACATTAATACATGAATAAATTTAGATAAACTTAGAAAGTTTTATAATATCGAACGGAGAGAGTATATCTATAAAAACAGTAAACTAAAAAAATATATAGCAAGTTTGTACTATATACGAAATTGTGTTTGTGTGGGTTTATCAGGCGCATGGGTGTTGGTCTGTTAGCCTTTTTACTCAATTTTTCCTCATGCCGATGAACATAAAAGATCTTACCAGAAAATAGTATGTCAATTACGCCCACCCAGTCTCCCTATATATTAATGTTGTATGCAACAATTAATATTTAGTACATTTATGTGAGATAATTAATTTTTTACTTTAACATTATTTGTATGAATTTTGATATATATGCCTTCGATACTTAACTAGGGTTAATATCTTCGACAGTACTACAACGTGGCAGGTGTCGTTGATAGGTGGGCTCTATCTGCTCTGGGTCCATGTGTCAGTAACACACGTTTTACTTATAGTACACCTTGTGATCTCATTTTTTTTATTTGGCCCTTAGATGCCACTTGGCTATGAGACATTCTGAAAAAAATTGACTAATTGCTGTGTAGATGTTTTTTTTTTTCTGTTTTTAAGCATAAAAGAATGCAATCTAACAAAGAAAACTAGGAGGTATCGTGATTCCTGAATTGGACTCGTCCCGACCCTTTATCTGGGCTTACCAACTGGCTTATAGGCCATAAAAACTTAAGCCTAAACAAGCAAATATTTTTTTTCTCAACCATATGCAATTGTTTCACCGTTAAGCACAAAGCTATATTTGAGTAACTTTTTTTTTACTTATTTTAAGTAGATTGTTTCTTCTATATGCCAAATACAAATACAAATAAGACGAATAAACTAACGAATCACATGTTTTTTTCTTCCAACCCTATTCACATATTCCGTCCAGTGATAAGTACCTATGTATGCACAACTCATCTGGTGCACTGGACACCAGATAAGTTGTACATCTCTAGCCATCTTAGACCGTGTTAATTAATATATTACTCAATAATTAAACTATCAGTTCTCGGTAATTTCTTTTTGAATTTATGTGTCACTTGCCTTAGCCCACTATGAAGTTGGGCCACACACACACCTTTGACGATCCATCACGTGGTCTGTACGGCGTTTATTATATGATCGATAAGCTGATCACTGCACTGAATCACACTATTTTAGGCAACCCGGTTGTTGTCCGTTTCGGTCCACGAGGCCACGACAACCAAATCGGGCAGGTACGGAAACCTTTCAAAACCCCAAAATTAGAAATTAAACCAGCTGATATTTCATTAAGAAAACACGAGCAGCATGGAGATTGGAGGCTCATGGCACGCCCACCTCCATTGGAGCGGGTAGAAATGGCGAGGGGAATGGGGGAGAGAAATTATTCTATACTATCGGGACATCCTCTTATTTATTATATGTCATCTAAATAGCTACTTTAAAAAACATGTAAAGATAAATTAATACTAAATATATAACTCCATAAAACATATAAATTTAGATATGACTATATAGTCTGTAACAAAAATAATAAACATGACTATGAGTAAGTTATTAATTAACAGTGTACTAATCACTCTTGCCTTGCGCACCATCTGGTATCTCTAAAATATAAGTATTGTCAGCACTATTAACATAATGCTACTTATCTCACATGTAACTTCACATTTTTTTTCATTTTACCCTTACTTCCACACGATTCGTTCTAACTTATTAAGAACAAACCCAACAGATCATCCATTCTAAAAATAGATGATATGAGAAAAAAAATTCCAACAGGTCATCTATCTCATCATGCAAAAATAAAACATCGTCTATATAGGAAAGATAAACTTCAGATATGTATGTATGTTCTCTCTTCTCCATTCATATCTCGACATCCAATAACAAGAGGAGAGAATAATAATAAAAAAACCCAAAAAAAGGATGTGACCACAAAATATTAATAAAAAATATATGAATGATGTAATATGGATGGTCTGTTGGAGTGGTATATGATATAAATAGTGAATATATTTTAGATGGTCCTCCAAATAATAACATGGATGATAAAATTTAGATAAGCGATTAAAAATGCTCTAAGAAGCATCGTAGTTATTTATTCTTCTCAACCTTAATCACTTTTAAACAAATTAGAAATATTTATATTTTATAAAATATGTAGAATTAGATATGCTATCGTTTGTCTTCCCACGATGTTTACATAGTTAGACTTGCCGAGAGGCCTTTTCTTCTATTTGCCGGCATTTGATCACGACTCAGCCATTTGCGGGGTCATCAACGAAGACAAAGGAAGGTTGGTTTGTTGACGATCAAACCGACGTTGTCGTCTTTCGGATGTGGGTCAAGGACTTGCTTCGGTTAAAAAATATATAATTATTAACTATTTTATTATTATTTGATTTATTAAATGAATTTTAACTATGTTTATAATTTTACATATTTATATAAAATTTTTAAATAAGACGAACGATCAAATATATATTTAAAAGTTAACGATGTCCAATAATAATAACGGAGAGATTACGGGTGTGATCTTTTAGCCTGTTCATATAAAATGTCAAACGACATGCAAATGAAAAATATAAAGCTTTTATATAGTTCTTAGCAATCCAAAAGTCAAGATTAAAAAATAAACTATGACAAAAAATCTTAGAGATTGCTTTAAATTTAAGATTGAATATTTAAATTTTGTCTTATAAGCATAAGAAAAATAAAAATGATAGTACTGTACATTTTTTTAACATCGTGGAGTTGGTCGGCTTTATGGTTGTGCAATTCGCATCATGTGCCGCGTTTCAAGATATGAAGCCCCTTTGTTTTGTTTTGACGAAACTTTGATTCCTACTCTTTATAGTCTCTTTTGGGCTGGTTTTATCATTGGTTTATTGGCCATAGATATCCAAAAAACGAAAAGTTATATGTAAATAAAAGTCATCACCGTCGAATAAAAATCCGAGGGTAGTATTTAACAACATATTAATATGGTATTATTTTAATCGGAATGGTCTATCGCTACCAGAATATTCCATTCTTAAAAGCTAAATCGGGATAATGTCAAAAAAAAAAAAAGGTTGATTGGTACATGTAGAACAGCTAGAAATCTGACCATTTAGAGATAAGCAAGATGTGGTACGCACTATATACAGAGGTAATGGCTAATAATGGTCAAGTAAACACATGATGACATACGCGGTTAGACCTGATCAATGAGTTGACGCCATTACAGGTCTCCAATATTTAGTGTTTGTTACTGCTGTATTATTATATTGATTTATTTTGGGACGGAGAGAGTAGATTTTAAGATTTTTTTAAAGAATTCAAAGAAAATTATATAGTTTTTTTAACTGTTTAGAAGATATAAAGCTCACAAATAAAAAATCCAGAACCGAACATCAGAAAAGAGCAGGCCCTATAGTGACCATCATACTGTAACTGTATACTGAAATTTCTGACTCATGCAGGCTACCATACAACTGTGACAAAAATCCAAACAGGTACGTATATGAGTAGCAAATATGGCATAACGTACTAGTTCCTAGTGCTACATCAACTTGTCAAAGTTGATGTCCACTTAAGTATTCACCTGTGCAAAAAAGAGCTAGCAACCTCAATTTGGCCCCAAATGGAGGCCACTAACTTGGTCAATTGAGACATCTAGACACGTATAGTCTCCTCTTTTCACGTTCGCTTATGTTATAAAATAAAATTTTAAAATTTTAAATTTAAATTTACAGTAGATTTTAGGTTTTTTATCATAGTTTATATTTAGCCTTGATTTTTATATCACTAGGAACGTATTATATTCATAAATTATTTTAACTTTATAAATATGTTGTTTGTCTTTTTCCATGAAAACATCAGACAATCACGCCAATAAATACTCCAAATATATTGGAGGTCACATCCCTGCCATAGCTTCTCTCTTTTTTTTTTATTATATAAGAAACGCACATGCACACCCACTGCTATGCATGGACATCATATTTGCTGTTTTTTTCCTAGTGAATTGAAAACAACAATTCTACCTCCATCCCTAAATATTTAACATCGTTAAACCTTTTACGTACGTTTGACCATTCATCTTATTCAAAAAATTTACATAATTATTAATTATTTTCATATCATTTTATTTATTGTTAAGTATACTTTTATGCATATATATATATATATATCTTTACATATTTATAAAAAAAATTGAATAAGACAAACGGTAAAACGTGTATAAAAAAAGTTAATGACGTCGGAAGGAGGGACTATTATAGTGAACACTTAAAATAATGAGGTTTGTCTGGCATCTGAAATTATTTTTGCATCCACCACTGCAACTCGCTAACACACCCCTTAACACACGTTCAAAGAGACAGAAAAGTTTATAGTATGAAACTCGCTTGGTGGTGTGTCCATGGCCAAACGATCAAAGTTCATTGCCAAAATACATTCGAAAATGTTCTCAAGCAGCGAGTAAAGTTTGAAAATGCATTGCTTGTGTTGGTTGCAAAAAAAAAAGAAATGATGGACAAATATTACGAAAGTTTTGTTGAGGTGGTTTAACGATATATATGAATGATCTGCTACGAAAATGAGTCATATCCGAATAGAAAGATAGATAATTAACAAATTTTTGGAAGGGCGAAAAACCAAACCACCGGCAATTAATCAGGCGGGCAGGCTGACGGCGTCCATGAACTCCTCGTCGGCGGCGAGCCTCCGGAGCGCGTCCGGGGCGATGCAAACCTCCAGCGACACGCTCCCTCCCCGCTCCGGCCCCTCGAACACCGTCGCCTTCCCGTCCATCTTGTTCCCGGAGCCGCTCCGCACCGCCACCGGCCGCCCCCACCCGAAGTCGTTGCCGAACACGTCGAACCGCGGCGAGCTCCCGGTGATCAGCGCCACGCCGGCGGTGGACTGGAGCTTCGACATGTACGTGAACTCCGGCTCCCTCGCCCAGCCTTCCAGCCACTCCCGCATGGCAGCCTCGTCGAACGACGCCACGGCGCGGTTGAGCAGCCACGCCGTCCACCCGAGACCCCTCTCCTGGATCTCGCCGGCCGTCGCCTCCGCCTTGCCGAACGCCAGCGCGTTCCCGACGTACCCCGGCGGGATGCCGTTCACGCGGCCCCGGCATCCGATCATCACCGTGTAGAACGTCACCTGCTCCGGCGGGAGGCGCCGGGCTCGGCAGACGGCTCGCCAGAGGTGCGCAAGCACGGCCTGGAGCGAGGAGATGGTGGCCGTGGACGTCCCGGCCATCTCCTCGTTCGCTCTCGCCTTGAGCTTCCGGGCGCTTGCCGCCGGGAAGGTGAAGAAGCATTCCTGCACGTCCGGCCGCTCGAACCTCTTGACGACGTTCTGCAGCTTGCCGATCGGCATGGGGATCGACACCGGGGTTGTCTCGACGAACCACCGCCGGAACACCGGCGCCGGCGTGGCGATCTCTCTCATGTCGTCGGTGATAACGCCACCACCACCACGGCGATTGATGTCCGACCAGGTGTTCATGAACTCCCAGAAGGTGGTTCCGTCGCCGACGGAATGGTTCATGGACATGCCGATGAAGACGCCGTCGGCGAGCTCGGTGACCTGCACCGACAGAAGGGGCCGCGGCTCGACGGCGGCGTCGGCGCCGAGCACCAGGTTGTACGAGTAGAACGACCATACCTCCGACGGCGTGTACAGAGACGAGACGACGTCGGACACGGCCACGCCGGGCGCCGCCGCGTGGACGAACTCGGCGCCCTCGCCCGTGCAGCGCAGGGTGATGGTGACCGTCCCGTCGGCGCGCTCGTCGGCGGCGAGACGGCCGGCGAGAGGGTAGTACCGCGCGAGCGCGAGCGAGAAGGAGGACGCGAGGGCGTCGGCGAGGGCGCCGCCTGAGAGCGGAGGGCTGGGCAGGAGGACGCCCTTCTGGATGTAGTCGATACTGATGAGGCGGAGGTCCCACGGCGTGAGGTGGATGACCTCGTCGCACGGCGGCGGCGGCGGCGCGTGACCGGACGGTCGGACGACGCGTCGGGACAGGACGCGGACACGGTCAACGCCGGCGACTACTACGTTTCCGTCGTGATTGCTTCCCATGTCACGCTGCTCTCCTGGAAGCCTCGATCTACCGGACGAACACTTGCTTCACCCTTGAGTGCAGTGTACTACTTCTTAGGAGTTCTTGAGTTCTTGCTTGGAGGAGAAAGCTCGTTCCATAGACTTAGGGCCCATTAAATCACGGGAACGAAAAAAACGGAGGAATATAAAAACACAATATTTTTATAAGAATATAAGTATAAAATAGGGAGTGCAAAATATAGAAAAAATGTAGGAATGACCGTTTGATTGGACCACAGAAAAAACATATTAATTTGAGGAAAGATAAAGACTCATAAGATTTTTTTTCATGAGGTTCTACCTGTTCCTAAATTTTCTCCAAAACTTTTATAGGAAGAGGCGTTCCATAGGAATTTCATAGAGTTTATTTTTTTATTCAAAGGGCTTTGTAAAAAAAAATTCTATAGAAATAGAATTCTCTAAAATTCCTATAAATTTCCTTTGAATCAAAAGGGGCCTTAACTAAATTCCTACTTTTTTTTCGCCCGCTCTATTCTAAAATATAAATAGTCTAGCTAACATTAAAGAAATAAACTTTGGTGCCACACAATAAATGTATAGAATAAATAAATGTGACTGATAGCACATAGTTCCGTAAATATCATTAGAAATATTTATATTCAGAAACAAGATTTTGATACTATAAGCTTCAGTTTTAGAACCGAGGTGTATATCGTAAGCCGTTTTATTTTTTTCTTCTTAAATTAAAGAACTTTAATTTTGGCAAAGTTTATAAAAAGGCATATAACATTTACAACACAATATATCATCAAAATATATTTAATGTTTGATTGAATAAAACTAACTATTATAGATGTTGCTGCATTTTTTTTACCAAGATGGTCAAAAGTTTGAATTAAAAATGTTTAAAAGTACCTTAGAACATGGACGAACGTGCTAATTACATCTTTTAGAAATGGTTGACAAAAATAATTCCGACGTCGAACATGCATCTTTAAAAGGCATGAAACTGCCATGATAGACCATATCTTTAGGATTCTCTAATTAATATCAAATATAATTGAATTTTTAGCATTGGATCTAGATCCAAAAGATATTTTCTATCCTTTGACTTTCTTTCTATCAATTATGTTTGGAGCTCCCACGATGTCACCACATTGCATGTCTGCATTGGCACAACACAACCTACATGCAAGGTTTCATCATCGTCATTCTGACGGCAGGAGCTGACAATCTCCAAGTTTGCTTGACAATGATAATTCTTTTTTAGAAAAAAACATCAAGTTATTAGGAGGTCAACTTAAGCTGTCGAAGACGAAGGGTGGCAATTGTTGCTAGATGAAGGTTGACGAAAGCATTCTCATTTCTTAATGTTGTTGACATAGGTGTGTTCTTCTATAGATAAAAGATTATCTAATTTTTCTGAATGTTATAAACGATGGAATTAATTATTAGAAAGTAAAAATCCACTTTAGAAAGATAATATGATAAACTTATATTAAAAAATTGTTATAAAAACACACCGTTTAGTGCGTATAAAAACGAGGAATAATATGCTCTGTAGCGACCAAAATGAACGCAACCATAATAAGGAATTTAGTATGGCTGTTCAAGTTCTATTTTAGATATTCAAGAGTGTCACGTAAACAATACAATATTTAGTTAATGATTAAAATACTCTATACAATGCATGAGTTCATTTTGTTATTTCATAGATAATACATACAAGAGACAAGTTGCATAATGTGCACATATGGTTTTATGTAGATAAACATATTTCTTCTCTGTTGTCACAAATCCATTGTTACATTATCAAATATTGACATGATACCTTATTTAATGAGAACAAATTTCGCGCTGAAAATGGCCAAAGGATCACCTATTTATTGGTTGGCGCACTAATCGGATCTCAGCTAGTGGTGAGTGTTTTAATTTGGCTGATACGGTATTTATAGCACATCTCCGACTATTACTCTAATGTGATCAACCGATGGATCAAGATGTTGACATTTTGCATGCTTGTGATCTGTGACTGTTTATTTTAACCTAATTAAGACCTTATGATATTGAAATTTATTACTAGGTGGTAGTACTTGATTAGCATATTTATGATTTGGTCATTTGTTATCCATCTCTTGAATAATGGGTCACAGGCCGGTTTGGGTGCGCAGTATGATTGTTATTTTGCTTTATGCATTACGAAAGATAAAATATTATTTGATTCTTTGATAGCTGTTTATAGAATAATAATATAATTAACTAGTATAAAATTTAAAATCTATATGAGACGATGGACTGCTACGTAGAAACCATTTAAAAAAATTATGTTGTTTATCAGCTCGGGAAATACACGCGTAAAAGTTAAGTAATAATATGAGACAAAAGAACACAACCATATGTTTTTTATGGAAGATTTTGGATTCTTATTGCTATTTAATAATATAAATGATAAAATTAACTACTATGATCTCTGTTTCATGTTATATGATGGTCTGGCTTTTCTTTACATTTTTATATATATTTGGACATATATATAACATGCACGTTGATTGATGGATGAATCTAGCTAGAAAAAATAAAAACACCTTATGAAAATATAGGGAGCATAAATTTAAAAATCTACTTGACAACTGCGAGACGATGAACATCTATACAAATATTCTTTTTGCAAAAAGGAAAAATAAGCCAGCCGCCAAATGAATCTAGGCCACAAGAGCTAATTTCCTTCCAACACAATATTTTGCACGGAGCTAGGCTTTAAAAACAAAATTAAATTTTGGTATAAAACGATAATTGTATGTCTAAATATAATTTTATTTTCTATAATTATACCAAATTAGACCACACTATTAACGGTGCATATGTTTATCTTTTTATTCTATTAACGTAGCCCAGCGTAAACCTAGTGAATTGTCTTCACCCGTTCTTAACAATATAATAACACTCTATCATAGATAATGTGAGACTTATCGTTTGGCTTTTTTATATATTTGCAAACGAAAACTAATTTATAAATAAAACTTTTATACCGTTCTCTCAACGATCTAAAACATAGTTATCATATAAACTATGATTAAAGAGAAATCTTAGAATCCTCTTCAAATTTTAGATTAATAATTTAAATTTTAGCTTATAAGCATGAAAAAAACAAAAAGACGGGACTATAAGTAAAGCCATCGTGATATTGGCGCACTCGGAAAAATGCAAACCAACCGCTATATATGTTGACTGACGATGAAGATGCACTGAGTATTGGAGGTACTATATTAAAATAGCTCAATCAACCTCACGGAACGTGATTCTCGCCTTCCAGGAGCGGTCATCTTTTCGTCTTTTTT
The DNA here is from genome assembly GCF_000231095.2 of Oryza brachyantha. Taxonomy (NCBI): domain Eukaryota; kingdom Viridiplantae; phylum Streptophyta; class Magnoliopsida; order Poales; family Poaceae; genus Oryza; species Oryza brachyantha. The sequence goes on from NC_023170.2 coordinate 561,258, forward strand.
TTTTCAAAAATGTTAAATAATATATTTACAAACAAAAATATTTATTGATAAAATTTTTATATACATGTCCTTAACTGTCTAAAAGAAAAACCTTAAAAATAAAATATGATTAAGAAAATCTCGAAATCAACTTTAAATTTAAGTGAAAATTCAAATTTAACTTATAAGAAAGACATGCATTAAGTCTTTTAGTAGTTAAAATATTGTATTGACGACTTAGTTACACATGTGAGCACCATTGGGAGACTTGCAACTCAATCTGCTGACCTGTCTTGATTTGCTCCATTAATTACTCATCTACCATAATACTTATAATTTTAGGGAAAACTTAAATCGAACTTTAATTATTCAAAGGCTCAAATATATATTTTAGAAGCATAGAGACTATATATGTATAGATTAATTTTGAGTGGCACTTTAATAAAATCATGTGTTTATTAATTTCTACATATATTGTAATAGAAAAATACTAGTTGTTAGAGTTGTTTTAAGGAGACCGTGCTTTTATCTAGACCGATAAATATTATGGAACCTCTGTCTCTTTGGTTAATTTAGCTGAAGCTAAAGCTGATAATATACTACTTCCTCCGTTTTATAATGTAAGAAGTTTTAGTTATTCTTAGATTCATCTATTAACCAATGTATGTTGTTTATGTATGTGTCTAGATTCATTGATATCTATATGAATTTAGGATACGCTAGAAAATCTTACATTACGAAATGGAGTAACGGAGGTAGTACAATTAATGCCCTAATGGAACACAAAAAAAAAAGACACAAACGGCGTGTGAACTAGAAAGACTCGCATATCGTGGAGCAGCAGCGGTCAATAAATATAAAAAATTAAGAAGACTGGAATATATAGTGCAAGACAAATTAAATAGTCGTCGTTGCTGACACGATGTAGCATAACACACTCTGGTGACGGTGTGATCTGATCTGCTCTTCTTTTTTTTTTTTTTGCAACGACTGACTTGATGATCGGTATGCATGCTTTGTTGACTAGACTTGGTTGGTTGTTTAGATGGGGCTAAACTTTTTAGCCCCATGTTACATCGGATGTTTAGACGCTAATTTAAAGTATTAAATATAAACGAATACAAAAACTAATTTCATAAATGAGTGCTAATTTGCTAGACGAATTTTTAAGCCTAATTAATCCATAATTAAAGCATGTTTACTATAGCATTACATATGCTAATTATAGATTAATTAGGCTCATTAGATTCGTCTCGCAAATTAGTCTAAGATTATACATGGATTTTATTTATAGACTACGTTTATTATTTATAATAAGCGTCTAAATATTCGATAGAACAAAAGACTAAAATTAAGATTAGCAGCTTAATTTGCAGCAGTGTTGGCTCAATCTGGTTCAAAAGGACGCTGTCAAGCTATGAGAGCAAGTACAACATGTTGAATGCCGACTATAGGTAATAGGTCTATGTGAAGGTGAGATAAAATAAGGAATGAAAACAGTTACTCCCTAAGTTTCGTAACGATGTTTGATCATTTGTCTTATTTAAAAAATTATGAAAAAATCATTTTTTTTCTTGTGACTTAATTTATTATCAAAAGAAATTTCACCACAAATTATCATTTTTTATATTTGTACTAAATTTTTAAATAAGACAAATGGTCAAACGTTTAAAAAAAAGTCAAACGTCTTATATTATGAAACGGAGGCAGTAGTTCTTATATAAGAATCAACTTTACACATGCTTTAAAGATACATTAATTACTTATTGAAACACATAAGTATGAGAAAATAATAGGAGAAAACATCAAAGGTAATTTTATAACTAATCTATTACATGAATTAATTTTAATATAAGCTTATAGACAGTAGTTGGTTCTACTAGTAAACTTACACTGGGTTGCTTTTAAACTCGAAATTAAGAGCTTATTTGATATCACTAACTCGTAATCTCTTTTCTATCCTAGTCTCTTTTCTAAGGTTAGAGTCCAGTTAAACGGTTTGATCCTATAAAAAACAAAACGGAAGAGTAATTCAAAAAATAAACTAGAGTGGTATAATATTCGGCTGCCATCCAATTTTCCACGAAGCATTAAGCTAGCTAAGTTAATCCCTCGGGCGTATGCTTTAAGAGAAATTCTATAATTTTTGAAAAAAAATATTTCAAGATACCAAACTTTTTTAATAAAATTTTGAACTCTTCGTATATATTAAGTAATTGTTGATGCCAAAAACTGATTTTTGATGTGTCACACGAAGGCGTAGGCCTAGGAGTAAATATGTCTGTTCAGTGCAGGATCTAAATTCTTAGAAGATATAGACGTGGCAATCAGTTTGACCTTGCAACTAAGATGATAAAAAACAAAACAAGCTAATCGGCTATCGAGCCGATAGGTAACTAAAAACCTAGCCGATAAGATACTAATGTGGTGGTGTTTGACAATCGATTGTTTAGGGCTTGGATCGGTTGGATGTACGATAGAAATAGACTCGAATAGTTAAATAAGCAATAAATCATTTGCTACGATCGGCCAAAAGAACTAGCATATAATACTAGTAAACCGATGCAACACAAACAACTACTGATATAAATAAAGCTGATTAGTGTAAAGATAATGCAATAAGACAATAAACTACTCTATTGATATAAATATAATGAGGTATGTAAATTAGCAAGAATCATCGGCTATAATCAACTGATTACCAAATAAGATTTATAAAATATCTAGCCTAACTTACTGGAAATAATCATAGAAGATCGAATGAGACCGTTCGAGACTACGCCTAGCAATGTCAGACAAGATACTAAATAGATCGAGATCTATTAAATAGTTCTATAGTTTTAAATGAGAAGCGATAGATGGAATAAATAGTACTGTAAATGATAAAAAAAATACTTATATTTTAATATAATATTTCAATTCTAAAAAATAATTATTAGTAAAAAGTTACCAAGGTTGATTTTCCAAATAAAAACAAGAGTGCCTTACCCTTTGGGATGCAGAATGGCTCGGCTCGTCATGTTATAATGAGCGTAAACAGGCCATCTCTACGCGTAACCAGCCCCCATGGACCAGACTTTGATTAGTTGGGCCTTTTTCTCGGCTCACTTCAAAGGTGAAATCATGTACTAGTATTCATGTTTGGTTTGAGAGGAGAAACTATGGTCCATTGCAAAACATAAGAATTTGAGGCCCTGATACAAAATATAAAACAAAACCTTATATTAAAATTAAATTTTAATAAACCAAAGAGTAAATTTCATCAATGACAGGTAGGAAGAACAATTGCGTCCTAATAACGTCATTCAATTTTCTTTAATAAGCGGAAAAGATGGAATCTATGGTGCCTAGAGCGTGCACTTGCATCGTCTTTATAAACTATGGTTATTTGATGTTAATATCATTATCATTGAACAACTATCGAAGCTACGGTAAACAAACATGTTCTAGCCAAACCAACAAGAAAACTTTTGAAAGAAAAATATAATTAGGGGTCCAGAGGGGAAATTACTTTCATTGCCTGATTTCTTCTATTTGTGATGCAACTACAATTCACTGCATATATACTGCGTGACGTGAATTTGTGAAACGAAAATGCTTAGCGTATGACCCGAACGTACAGTCCGTGTACCACCGGGTGGTACCGGGATGGAAGGCCAACTGCTTCCGTCCCCGTCGTTTAAGACAAATGATTCTCCTTTCGGTTAAAAAAATATTTATAGTTTAAGACAAGATTAAATCAAACTTACAAGATTCTAGCCGTGAATAATCTAAATACTTAGTTTAAATACAATATAAATAGATTCTCCTCAAAAAATATCATCATAATATCATAAACTTATTATATTATATAAATTTTATTATAACATAAAATTGCTTGTTAGAATTTTTGATATTTAAACAAATCATATTCCAGATAGAGTAAAAGGTAATTTAAAAACGTAGTAATTGATAGATTAAATTGGCACTGCATGTCGGTGTAGCACACGCTCACTCAATGTGCCGGCGCAGTCACCGCGCCCATGAACTCCTCGTCGGCGACGAGCCTCGCGAGCGCCGCCGGTTCCAGGCAGATCTCCAGCGCCATGCTCCCGCCGCCGCCGTGGCCCTCGTACACCGTCATCTTCCCGTCGAGCTTGTTCCCGCCGCCGCTCCGCACGCCCACCGGCCTCCCCCACCCGAAGTCGTTGCCGTACACGTCGAACCGCGGCGAGCCTGAGATTCCCAGCGCGCCGGCGGGCCTCCTCTGCAGCGCGTTCACCATCATGAAGCTCGGCTTCTCCGGCCACGCCGCCACCATGCGCCTCACGCTCCCCTCGTCGGTCGACGCCACGGCGCGGTTGAGCTGCCACGCCGTCCAGCCCAGCCCCTTGCCCAGGATCTCGCCGACGGTGGCCTTTGCGGAGGCCCCCGCCACCGTGTTGCCCATGTACTCTTGCGGCACCTCCTTGAGCCGTGCTCGCCACCCCACGGAGATGCCGTAGTGCGCCTCCAGCTCCGGCGCGACGCGGCGCGCGCGGCACACGGCTCGCCAGACGTGGGCGAGCACCGACTGGAGCGAGGAGATGGTGGCCGTGGCGGCTCCGGCCATCTCGGCGTTGGCCTTCTCTTTCAGAGCCCTCACGCTCTCCGCTGATAAATGGAGGAAGCATTCGTCCACCGGCGTGTACACAGGCCGGCGGATCATGTCGTCCAGCTTGGCGAAGGGTAGAGGGATCGGCACGGGGGAGCCGTACGCGAACCATCTGTCGAACACCGGCGGCGGCGTGGAGAGCTCCCGCTCGGCGTCGTCGCCGCTGCGGCTGATCTCCGACCAGGTGTGGAAGAAGTGCCAGAAGGAGAACCCGTCGGCGACGCCGTGGTTCAGCGACAGCGCCACAAACATGCCGTCAGCGAGCTCGGTGACCTGCGCGGCAAGGACAGGGCGGGAGTCCGAGGCGGCGTCCACGCTAAGAATGCCGTTGAGCGGGAAGAACGACCACACCACCCGCGGGACGTGGAGCGAGCCGGTGACGTCGGCGGCGGCGACGCCGGGCGCCGCGGCGTGGACGAACTCCGCCCCCTCGCCGTTGCAGCAGAGCGAGATGGAGATGCTCGGAACACCAGTAGCCGACGCGTCGCCGGCGACGGCGAGGCGGCCGGCGAGCGGGTAGAAGCGGGCCAGCGCGCGAGCGAACGACGTTGCGAGGTGTTCGACGACGTGCTCACCTCTGCCGGGAGGCCTGGGGAGGAGGACGCCCTTCTGGATGTAGTCGACGGTGATCATACGGAGATCCAATGGCGTGAGGTGGTGCACCGTGTCAGGCCCCGGGATCCCATTCCCGCCGGCGTGCTCCGGCGCCGGCCGGACCATGCGCCGCGACACGATCCGGACGCCGTCTTCCATCAATTTCGACTGGTGATTCGCTTAATTAACTAGTTGTTAATAAGTGGCACTGCACGAGTGCACGTATGATGCTATAGCTATATATATACTCCTATATAGTAGTAGTAGTATTTGGCAGTGGTTGTACACAGTTTTCCCTAACCATGCATCTACTATCATTTTTAAAAGGAAGATGACTACAGAATGGGAGATCTCAAAGTTAATATTATAATCTTTTCGTACTCTAATAAATAAAATCTTTGGCTTTTGGCACGTATTTTACTATTTGTCCTATTCTAAAAATTTACTTAATTATCATTTATTTGTTGTAATTGAATCTATATATGCATAAAATTTTCGAATAAGACGGGTAGTCACAGGTGTGTAAAAAATCAACAATATCATTTATTAAAATCAACCATGTCATTTATTAAAATACACAAATACGTAAGGAGTATTAAGTTATCTTCATAGTTAGAGAGAACGTCGTATGACACGAAAGAACGTCGAGCTCATTCGTTCTTGACGTTGACGGTACGGTACTGTCCCCGTCCAAAAATTGAGGATTTTTTGAGTTATCCACGTCAGGTCGTGTCCTTTACCCTCAATTCACCATATATAAATTTATTAAAGGTATTTAAATTTCAGTGCGAAATATTTAGATTAATTGAAAGGATAGTTAAGGATAAAATCTAAGGTAGAGGTGCTAGGTGGGGAAACAATACTCGAAAGTGGTTATTATTTTAGAATAGATTTAAAGTGATCAATTATTCTGGGACAGAAAGAGGAGGGAGTCGTCATTTGGTTTTTACTTTAAAAAAACTAAACATTATATTTGTAAATAAAAAACAAGTTATAAATAAAACTTTTATATACATGTTCTTAGATATCTAAAATCAAATACTGAAAAATAAATATGATAAAAATTCTAAAGTTAACTTCAAATTAAAGTAAAAAAATTGAATTTTAACTTATAAGGAAAAGAGAAAGTTAAATGATGAGGTGGTATTAAGTAATCCCTTTGATTTTTTTTAGTTGACATCATTGTTTATTTATATACGTTTGCCATTTGTTTTTTAAAAGAAATTATATAGTTATTGGTTGTTTGTAATGATTTGATTTATTACTACAATAATTTTAATTATGTTATATAATTTTATATATTTACAAAAGTTAAATAAAATCAAGGATCAATCATAAATTTAAAGGTGAACGACGTTAATTTAAAAAATATAAGGTAGCATAGATCTTCCGCGACTTCCCGAGGTTGGATGGTAAAATTACCGTATAATTTTTATTCCCGTAGACTGAGCTGTCATGTGCTTGTGTTCTGGCTTTAATAAAATGCTGGGCCTAGGCCTTTTGTCTAAAAAACATGTCATGTGCTTTCTGGACGATCAATTACTACTCAACAGTGTATTAAAACTGATAGTTGTTGAAATTGATTAGTGACACATGCTCCACGAGCCAGTGGATCAACTATATAATAATCTATCCATTTTAAAAAATAGAATATTTTATTCGTTAGGATAAAAGTTTAATGAAAAATTACTTTATTAACATATTATTTGCGTGATACAAAATATAATTATAAAAAGGTCTTTTGAATATGAATAAAATAATATTGATTTTGTGCCAGGAAAAAAGATATTGTAATAAAGGAATATGGGGCCTAACCGTCAAACTTTTGTACCAAATAAATAAAATACGTTGTATATTAAAAATGGAGAGAGAACTTGCGTCCTTGCACTATGAGGTTAAATTTCTAGAACTAGTTTTAGCTGATTATACCTAGAATTGGCGATTTTTTTTTCTTTCTTGTTGAAGATATTTTTGGGTTTGAATAATTGCTCTCCAGTGTGAAAACACATGATCTGATTTTCAATAACTGGATCGTGTCATTCTAATTTTATGGCACTGTTCAAAGAAATATTTATCGTAGTCCAAATATTGCTTTCGTGGATGATTAGGAAGAAGATTACTTGTGATTTGTAGCTTGATATGCCATGTTATTTTTAGTTTGTTTCCTTTTCTAATGATCATAGGTTTATGCATTTTAGGTATGTAAAGGCTATAAGGGCACGTACAAACACATGTTTAATAGCCGACTCTCTCAATCGCCACATAAGTAAATTTAGTGACATGGAGAAAAGAGAGTGAAGGAGAGAGAAAAGCTGTTATCATGCATGGCAACAGTTTAGAGTCGACTCTTAGCATTTATTTAAAAAAACTTTTTTGCATGAGGGTGTATAAAAAGAAAACTAGTGTACTAAAAAATATTTTATTGCATTGATGTAGAAACCACACATGACTCTACCTTTCTATTTATTATTATAAAATAAACTCGTGTTGGTGATGTGGGTGGAGATAGAGCCTACAATGGACTCTACTATTGAATATGTCCTAAGAGTGGTTGTTTTAAGTAAATATATCATCATGATATAGGATATGTTTGGCTCTCTACCCTACCAATAAACACAAAATCTATGTCAAATTTTGAGGATGATAGCTAGATTCATTCGTATAAATTGTTGTTTTTGGAAGCTCCATTCCAAAATACTATGTTTATTCTTGGATCTTGGCACAGTCTTTCGGATGTTACTTTAACCGATACTATTTATAAAAATAATTTATTTTAAACAAAAGGAGTTTCCTATTAGGATAGTTCGTCTAACATCATTATTACTGACAGTGAAAGTTTATAATATCAAATTTAGTATTATTTTAAAATGATTATATTCTAGAAGAGATCCGTTTACAATTTAAAATATTTTTACCTTACTTAGATCTATGTGAATATACATCGATGAATAAATAAATATAGACATATCTAAAATATTTTATCGTTACGTTAGGAAACGGAGGGGGTAGTATCCAGGGCAAAAGCAATTCTACATCAGGTCAGCACTACGTGCACAGGAGCTTCAGCAGCACGGCAGTTAATTTGTGGATTGGGCCTTTGGATGGGCCGGACATGTTGTATGGGCCAAATAGCACTATCTAGGTCCAACATCAGACTTATTAAGACAACGGTCGCTTGGTCCAAGTTTGTTTGTCAGAATAATAGACTATCGTCAGCAAGACACTCGGTGCATTTCGAAAGTTTTTTTTTTAGCTCATGTAATTAATCTGCCCAGGATCACTGCCCTATCCAACAACTTATCTAGATATACCATCAGCAACAAGTAGAAACATATATATTGTAATAATTTGTAATCTCATGAAAAATGATCAGATGATCATGGAAAATTAGGAACAGTTTCAATAGCATATATAGATTGTGATCTCATATGTCAAATGTTCTTGCATTTTTCTTGCCTTGACTAGCTAGACGAACACAAACATTGAAATTGTAACTAATCAACATGAACTCAAACGTGCAATAATATCAAGATGTACGTGCGCGCGTTTATGAGTACTTTATTTGTGGATTCTAATTTCTTGACCTCAAGTTTCTTGTTTATTGCATGTTATTTAAATAGTTATAAAAATTTAAGAGGATGAATTAATATGAGATATATTATTATACAAACATATAAATTAAATCTGACCTATACCAGTCATAACAAAACAAAAGATTCAATTCATATCTATATAGATAGTCGTATTTTTTTATTTTTATTAAAACTTATAGTATCTAGAGTGATATATCTCGTATTAATTTATCTTTTATTTTATTTTATTTTTTATAAATATTTAGATGATGCACAATATATAGACGAGTGAATATTGTCGAGAATTTAAATTTGTTTCCCTTTATTATTCACCATGAAGGAGCGAAGTTGGTCGACCGCGGTCACGCCGGGGCGCCCATGAACTCCTCGTCGGCAACGAGCCTCGCGAGCGCCTCCGGTGCAAGGCACACCTCCAGCGCCATGCTCCCCCCGCCGTCTCGTCCCTCGTACACCGTCATCTTCCCGTCGAGCTTGTTCCCGCCTCCGCTCCGCACGCCCACCGGCCTCCCCCACCCGAAGTCGTTGCCGTACACGTCGAACCGCGGCGAGTTCGACGTCCCCATCCCGCCGCCGGCTTGCTTCTGCAGATCCGCCATGCGCAGGAAGCTCGGCTTCTCCGGCCACGCGGCCAGCGTGCCCCTCACGCTCGCCTCGTCGACCGACGCCACGGCGCGGTTCAGCAGCCACGCCGTCCAGCCCAGCCCCTTGTCCATGACCTCGCCGGCGGCGGCCTTCGCGGCCACGGGAGCCACCGCGTTGCCCAGGTAGCCCTGCGCTAGGCCCTTCACCCGTGCTCGGCATCCGACAGGGAGGGCGTAGCGTGTCTCCTGCTCCGGCGAGAGGCGCCTGGCTCGGCACACGGCTCGCCAGAGGTGGGCGAGAAGCGACTGCAGCGAGGAGATCGTGGCCGTGGCCTCGCCGGCCATCTCGTCGTTCGCCTTCGCCTTCAGCTTCTTCACGCTCTCCGCCGTGAAATGGAAGAAGCATTCTTGCACCGGCGGGTACTCGGCCTGCCGGATCATGTCCTCCGGCGTGGCGAAGGGTAGAGGGATCGGCACGGGGCAGCTGTCCACGAACCACCTCTCCAGCACCGGCGATGGCGTGGACAGCTCGCAGCCTCGGCTCATCTCCGACCACGTGCGGAACAAGTGCCAGAACGTTCCCCCGTCGGCGACGCCGTGGCTGAGCGACATGGCGACGAACACGCCGTCGGCGAGCTCAGTGACCTGCGCGGCCAGGACCGGACGACAGTCCACGGCGGCGGCCGCGCCAACCATGCCGTTGAGCGGGAAGAAGGACCAGACGACACGGGGGACGTAAACCGAGGCGGTGATGTCGGCGACGGTGACGCCAGGCGCCACCGCGTGGACGAACTCAGCTCCCTTGTCGTTGCAGCACAGCGAGATGGAGATGCTCCTCAACTCACGCGACGCGCCGCCGCCGCCGTCATCGTCATCAATCTCTTCCACGGCGAGGCGTCCGGCCAGCGGGTAGAAGCGAGCCAGGGCGCGGGCGAACGACGAGGCGAGGTGTTCGACGTGGTGCTGACCTCCGGCGGGTGGCCTGGGCAGGAGAACGCCCTTCTGGATGCACTCCACGGCCATCATCCTAAGATCCCACGGCGTGAGGTGCATGGTCTCAGCTGCTTGCTCCGGCGGCGCGCATGGCTCCGGCCGGACGAGGCGGCGTGACACGACCCGAACGCCGCCGCCTTCCACTTCCACCTGGGTCGGCGCCATGACCATGAGCTCGTGGTAGCGATCGAGCTAGCTCCAAGCCTCCAACTAGCTAGTGATCGATCACTGGAAATAGTCCGAGTGCTCAAGAGAGGCAGGAGCTATATATTAGGCCTGCCTGATCATGGGCCACGGCGGATGCATGATTTGATGGAGGGGGACCTCATCAAGTTAGCTAAAGCTGCGGTTCAGTTTAATAATGTAAATGAGATATTATAATTTTTTTCAAATATAATTATATAAAACCAAATATTTGAATTTATTTTTTTATTAAGCATTTGCTAATCTGATTATTTAAACAAGCTCTAACAAAATAGTATCAAACCTTAATAGTAACTATTATAACGTCGTATAATTAATAAATTATAAGTTTCCAAATTTGGAGAGTGATTGCAGACCTTGCATGACCAACACTATATGCTAATTCCAGAAACATTGCAACAATAAATTAGTATATTTTTTAAAAATTACTACAATATCAAGTTCACACATTACAAGGATAATTTTCATATTATCTAATATTAACATAAAATTTAAACTCAACAAAACTAAATTTAATAAAAACCACATTATACAGACACGAGTTGCATTACATATAACTTTTGGTCTTCTTATAATGAATGAAATTTTGTTGACGTTTGTATATATCAAAAGAACAAAGCAACTATACAACTCTCAAATAACATGTAATTTAAAATCTAGATTTATTATTAGTTTTAGAAAAATTCATTGTCTTTTATATTAAATAAATAGATATTTAAATCAAATATTAAGTGATCATGTAATACCTCGAAATAACCCCTAAATTTAAGTTAAGTTTTTAATTTAAATTTTGGCTTATAACCATAAGCGAAAGATGGAGGTAAGTTTATTTGACTTATATAAGTTGTAAAAGAATAAATCAAACTTTGAGTATTATATGTATATTCAGAGTTAAATATACTTTTGCAATATTAATCTATCTTCATAAAAATCTATAACTAAAGATGACATGCAGAAAATAAGACACTTCCACTCTCGAGAGTTTCACTGGCAGAGACTCCAAATTGGAGATGGTTTCACTGGGCGGTATCAATTGTCATTCTTGGAGGTGAAGGACCAGCGAATCACTGGAACTGACAGGCATCATATGTATGTACCTGCATAACCGTCTAGTTATTATCAAGCTTGGGGATATGAGTGAATTGAAGCAGAGGCAGCAAGTTTGTTTCCATTCCTTATCTGAAAGAGCTTCAGTCCAGAGCTCTTTTCTGAACTGAATGCGTGCTTCCTATAAGTTCTTATTAGTATATCATCTGGTACACCAAACCATGAATATATATGAGCATATCTAGGTAGGAATAACATGCTCTTTTTCCTCCTTGTGTGTGTGGGTAATATTATTAAGATTCTGGTTATGATAAGAAGTTTGTCAGATCAGAGATGTATATTTGTCAATGATATATCAGCATATACGGTATGCAGTGACTTCAACCGGATCGCAACAAAAGTAAACAAGAACAAAAGCTATGTTTCGAGAGCCTCTTGTGACTTGGGAACATTAGCATCAGTAACCCATTTTAGGTGACTGAAGAGTATGCGGTCCAGATTAAGGTTTCACTTGTTGTGATGATCGCCCAAGCCGTCAGGGCACGATAACGATATGCCGCAGTTTTGTTCGACAACTATCAAGAAAATTCAAAAATGTTAAAAATTTTGGAAAAACAAATTCTGAAGAAATTAATGTTGGTACGTCACGATAATCGTAATATATATCGTGATTATCACAACATATCGTGCAGTTTTCATACTAAAACTTAGACTGCCGAAATAAGATTTTGCGATAGCCAGTGTGCGAAAATAATGGAGAATGCTGATGGAACCAAATGTCAGATGCTTGATTTCTGATGCTTGATGTCTGATGCCAGATGCCAGGTGCTTGATGGCTGATGCATGATGCCGGATACCTGATGCCTAATACTTGATGCCTGATGCCTGATGAAAGGTAAGCTGATGAAGCTGATAAGGAATAATCAATTGAAACTGATGCGCGAGGGTGCGCGTCGAACAGCAAGCCGTCCGTACTCCTCCTTGACCGTACGGACCTTCCCGGCGGCCAGGGCGTCGTCTAGTCTACGAGGCCGGCGGAGAAAGGCGTCGACGTCTAGGACGATCAGCTTGATGCGACGACTGGTGATACATGGGAAGAAGCTAATCACTCCATGGCCTTCAAATTCATACGAAATTCATTCTAATTTTGAGAACGACATAATCCTTGTTACAAACGCAATGACAGCTGGCCGGTGATGTTTCTGCATCTATCGGCTCTCGCTGTTGAAGAATTGCATCATCTTTCTACTGACAAATGGATACATCGTACGTACGTGCACGGGTGCACGTCACGGCGTGGTGACCGCGGCCATGAACTCCTCGTCGGCGAGGAGCTTCACCATCGCGGCCGGAGCCAGGCAAACCTCCAGCGACATGCTGCCGGCGCCGTCCGGCCCCTCGTACACCGTCACCTTCCCGTCGAACTTGTTGGCGCCGCCGCTCCGCACGGCCACCGGCCTCCCCCACCCGAAGTCGTTGCCGAACACGTCGAACCGCGGCGAGCTCCCCGTGATGATGTTGGCGCCGCCCAGCAGGCTCACGACGGTGAAGAAGTCCGGCTGCCGCGGCCACGACGCAAGCGCCTCCCTCATGGCCGCCTCGTCGAACGACGCCACGTACCTGTTCACCTGCCACGCCGTCCACCCCAGCCCTTTCTCCAGGATCTCGCCGGCCGGCAGCCTCACCGCGCCAGGCACCACGGCGTTCCCCATGTACCCCGCCGAGATGCCGCCCACGCGCCCCCTGCACCCGACCACCAGCACGTACGCCGTCTCCTGGCGCAGCGCGAGGCCCCGGGCTCGCGACAGCGACCGCCACACGAGCGCCACAACGGACTGGAGGGAGGAGATGGCGACGGCGCCGCCCATCTCGTCGTTCGCCTTCGCCTTCAGCTTCCGTATGCTCTCCGCGGTGAAAGAAAAGAAGCACTCTTGCACCGGTGACGGTGAGTGCTCGCATCGCGCGATGATGTGCTCGAGCTTGGCGAACGGCAGCGAGATCGGCACCGTGCAGGTGTCCAGAAACCACCTCTTGACCACCAGAGGCGGCCATGTAGACGGCGATATCTCCGGTTTGCCACCGCCACTTCGACTGATCTCCGACCATGTATTCATGAACTCCCAGAAATTGGTGCCGTCGCCGACGACGTGGTTGACAGACATGGCGAGGAACACGCCGTCAGACAGCTCGGTGACCTGCGCGGCTAGAACCGGCAGGGAGTCCGTCGCAGCGTGTGCAGCGACCACGCCGTTGAGCGGGAAGAAGGACCACACCACCCTCGGGATGTACAGCGAGGCGAAGATGTCGGCGACGGCGACGTCGGGCGCCGCGGCGTGGACGAACTCAGCGCCCTCGTGGTTGCAGCACAGCGAGACAGAGATTCTGTCCGCAGGCGAGGCTCCGTCGTCCACCTCGAGGCGGCCGGCGAAAGGGTAGAAACGTCCCAGGGCGCGGGCGAACGACGACGCCAGGTGTTCGACGAAAAGCTCGCCGCCGGTGGGTGGGCTCGGCAGGAGGATGCCCTTCTGGATGTTCTCCACGGTGAGCAGGCGGAGATCCCACGGCGTCAGATGGACCGTCTCAGGCTGCGGCGGCAGCTCGCTGTTGTGCAAGCCGGCCGTGAACTCCGGCCGGATCATGCGCCGTGACACCACCCGGGCGCCTCCCATTTTGGTTACTATCTCCAAGCAGCCTGCCGGTGAACTTGTTATCTCAAACCCTGGTGTTATCTCACTGATTTTTATAATATATGATACTGTTGATTTTTTTTACATGTTTGAACAATTATCTTATTTTAAAATTTATGTGTAAATATGTAAAAATTGAAGTTGTGATAAATTAACATTAATAACAAATCGATTCACAACCAAATAAACAATAATGATTTTTTAATAGAACGAATGGATAAACATGTGTATAAAAGTTAGCGACGTATTTTGAAAAAACGTAGAGAGTATCCGAAAGGTACATCTCATCTGCATGGATCGATATCATTGACAACAAGTATTGTCCTTGGAAGAGTAATTGTCATTATTTTCATAAATTGCAAGGTGGTCCGAAGAGGACCATCACACTGACTACCTACCGTTAATAGTTTGCTGGATCTCAGGTTGAAAGATCTCAGCTTTCATATATTGGAGTTTTGAGGAAGAGCTTACCCATGTTACAATTTACAGATCAGTTGCAGCTGCAATTCAGAGGTGGCAGCTTTAATCCTGACTCTAAAATGGATATAGATCCCACAAGTTGCAAAGGAACTTAGAGTTGAGCCGTATTTTTCCCAAATCCCAATAGTTGATACTTCCTTTGAATTTTTTTATTATGTTTGACGTTATTCATTGACGTTTATAGTTATATTTGATCATTTATATTATGCATAAAACTTATATAATTATTATTTATTTTATTATGATTTATGTTATTATTACAGAAACATTTACCATGGCTAATATATTTTCCTATATATAAAAAATTAAACAAAACAAATGGTCATACATATGTATAAAAGTTAAACGTAAAAACTCAGGAGGAGTACCTAGTAACGTTACTGAACAGATACATTAATTCTTATTTGAGATGGGGATAGGATACTTCTATTTGTATTCGTCCTATCTAGGGCGAAAAAAAAGGTTTTTTTTTTAAGATCACCCCACAACGTGCTGAGAAATGCAGTCGTCTTTCCTTAGCCGCCGCAAAACTAGTAAAAGTCAAGTGGTAGAGTTCGGATCCTTCTTCTCCTTATTCAAGCCAGGTGGGAAGGCTACATACGTATAGGCATATATAGGGCATATTTAGAGTATATTTAGATTATAAGAAACAACTGATTGGTAGTTAACTTCTGAGAATTTAAAAAAGCTTATAAACTTAGCTTCTCCAACTTTTGGATTTTTGTTCATTTTACAGATTTTATAGAATCTATAATTATAGATTCTTAGAAGCTGTAGACCGTTTAGGACAGCTTCTAGCTTCTAGTAGAAGCAGGACAGCTTCTAGCTTCTAGTAGAAGCAGTAGCTAAAAGAAACTCCAAACAGGTCCATAGCCTATGTGTATTCTTATCAACAGACTCGCTAAAACAATTAAGGGTCCATCGGTTGACCTAACGCGAAAAATACTCTAAATAACGTACTAGCGAAAAATAATTGATGACTAAAAAAATATTATGTATATTGAACACAAACAGCCAGATAGAAGATAGTAATGCAAAAATCAACGTGAAAAAGAAAACAGAAAAAAGAAAGCAATACCGTCAGTCTGGTGATTAAGCGGCACCATCAGCGGTACCGGCGAGTACTGTAACTGTACTAGTGTTGCAACATGATTATGGATACTAATTGATATTAGAGGATGTTTATATATAATGTTAATGCAGCCTTTAGTACTGTGACGCTTTATGCGATAAGGTTTGGCACTACATGCATGATTGTCATTTATGATCAACAAACATGATTGCTTGATGGAAATATATATCTGTTCACGAAAAACAGATAATATTATATATATATATATATATATATATATATATATATATATATATATATATATATATATATACACACACACATTTTTTTCGGGCTATGAACATCATGAACATATTCGGTGACAAGCTGACAGCAAAACTTTATTAACTCTTGCAAAATGAAAAACTTGTTAAAAAGTAGAGTAAATTTCTTACTTGGCCACCAATCATTACCTAAGTTTCGTAATGGAATAAATCCATAAATCCACTTGAGGTATCTCAACTTATCGTTCAGTCTATTTTTATCCTTAGACCGTAAAATCAGATACAACAGGTCCTAAACTGTCAAAACCGGTGCAAAGAGGTCCCTTGGAGGTTTTGTTGGCGGTTTTGGCTGACTCAGTGCCTACATGGCTAGGTTGACTATGTCTCCGTCATGTGACAAATGGATTACACTTAAAGCGCATGAAGAATTGGTTGTAGGCTAACGAGGTTGACAACTATTCCAGATTTTGGGTTACTACTATGATTCATAGCTCTAGAATATATCATATCTAGAAGTAGTTTTCTATATCTTGGAACGGATGTAGTAGCTAGCTTTCTTCTCCCGTCAGTTTCCAGCAGATTGTATCTTCCGTGCCGGGCTGCATCTCAAAGTGTTGAATTGAGTTCTACAGCTGGAAATACTCAGCGATTGCGCTGCTCCACAGGCTCCCCTGGAAGTCCCGGACCCATTGGCGATCGATTTCGCCACTGCCAGCGTCGATCATTTCAGGTAGCTTGATAATGTTGGATATGATACCGCAATGCTGCCTTTCGGCACCCAAGGAGCCTTCCAAAACATCGTATCCATACCGTTTCCCATCACGTATGATGCTGCAGACCGGAACAGCGTCTGGACCAAGGACATGGTGCTTGGAGGCGACGCTCCATCCTTCACCTCCGCCACGGCAACTTGTGTTTGAGATGGTATCTGGATTCTGACAATTTAAGCAATGCGGTTCTTGTGCGATGGAAGAGCTGTCAAGCAAGCAAATGGATTGCAGTTGCATCAGAGCCCAATATTATTTGAAATCGGCCAACTGGAATAATTAGCTGCTACGATCGTTCGGTCTCATGAAAAGACCAGGAATATTAGGCTTACCAGTTCTCTTCAACTGCCTCAACTTCTTCGCAAAACAGACCAAATGTCCTCGGCTATCTTGTTCTTTGAGTTCTTCCACATCCTCCTGGCTGAGCCAGAATACCACAGGAAGACATCAATAAAAGTTGAACTAGGCACCTAACGTACAATTTACAAACCACAGATAAACTGCTACTTGCCTACTTTCTAGGGGGCACTCCAGCTTGGTAAACTATAACACTAAGTTACAGCTAAAATTTAACACATCTATAAGTTAGCATAACAACGTAGTACCAATACAAATTTGTAAATAAAATGTATAAAACATCAGTGACTAGCCAATAAATATCAGAAATCCAATTACCTCCTGAAACCATCTAGCAAGTTCCATGGCCTTAACATAGAAGATAGTCCAAAAATAACCTATTGCATTCTTTCTCTTTTATTATCCACCAAAAGCCTCACTGCACTTCACTTCCTCGCTACTAGAGGAATCAGTATCCGTTAGGTGGTCATATGACAAACCATGTGCAACCTGATTCAGGAAATCATCTCGCTCAACTGGAGACATGTCATAATCTGACTCTAGCAAAGAATGGCTTGGAATCATATTTAACTCCATGGTGCTCATTAATGACCTCACTTTAGCTAGTTCTGGCCAGCATTTTGCGGCTATATACATGTTTGCAATCAATCTGTAATGACCAGGGTTGTCTGTCCTCATTGTGAGCAGCTTCTTTGCAGCCCAATCCCCAATTCCTAAATTACCATGGATTCGGCAAGCCTCAATAAGAGTTGCTAACATTGCAGCAGTTGGTTGGAATGGCATCTTGTCAATTATCTCCTGAGCGATCTTCAGCAAACCTTCACGGCAGTACAAATCAACCATGCAAGAAAAATGCTCCACTCGTGGTGCAATACCAAATATAGAAGCCATCTTGGCAAATAGTAGTTGTCCTTGAGTTACCAGCCCAGAGTGGCTACATGCTGATAAAATTGCAACCATAGTAACATGGTCTGGCTCTATATTGTTCTCAATCATTTCATTGAAGAGCTTCAATGATACATGTCCCTCTCTTTGCAATCCATAACCCAAAACCAGTGATGTATAGGCATGCTTGTCTCGAAATTGCATTAGTTCAAACACTCTCTGTGCAACCGCCATTTCTCTACATTTCGAGTACATGTCAACAAGTGAGTTTTCCAATAGTTTAGAGCCATCTAGTTCATGCTTAAGGATGTAGCAGTGCAGCACCCTTCCATGACAGAGGTGTCCAAATCTTGCACCAAGGGAAAGCACAGTTAAGACGGTAACATCATTCGGATAGACACCGAAACCAATCATCTCTCTGAAAAGCAAATAAGCTTCCTCGGTCAGGTCCATGAAAGAAAAGCCTGCAAGTAGCGCGTTCCAGATTGTGATGCTCCGAATTGAGCACGCTCTAAACATAAGGCAGGCAGAGCTCATCATCCTGCATCTTGAGTACATAGTTATCAACGAACTGACCACGCACTCAAGGCTATCAAAGCATAGACGAACAGCCACCCCATGCAACTCCCTGCCAGCCCTCAGATACCTGTTCCTACCACATGCCTTGAGCCCAATCACAATGGTCACAGAATCCACCCCTGTCCCATGACATCTTCTCACCTGGGAAACCAACCTAATCACTTCATCGTAGTTCCCTGCCTTCAAATTCCCTGCTGCAACCGCATTCCATGTGACAATATTTGCCCCAGGAACCTGCTTTAGAAGCTCAAATGCCTTACTCCACTTCCCCGTCAATGCATACGTGGACACCATTGTATTCCAGCTAACAACATCTCTCATAGGCATTCCGTCGAACACCCTCCGGGCGTCTTCCAGCTCCCCACACTTGGCATACATGCCCACCAACGCATTCCAGACAAACATGTCCAGACCGTATCTTCTCCTCTGAATACGCTGCTCAATCTTCCTGCCAATGGTGACCTCCCGGAGCTCGCCGCAAGCTCGGAGAACCGACGGGTAGGTGAACCGGTCGGCGGTCACACCCAAGGCCACCATCTTGTCGTAAGCGAGGATCACGTCCTCCCACATCCCACGGCCGGCATAGCCCCATACAAGCAGGTTCCAGGGGAACGCCCGCGCCTTCCCGGCCGCCTGCTCGACGGCGGCCCGCGCGGCGGGGATGTCGCGGAGGGCCAGGTAGAAGGAGGCGAGCCTGGGGAGCACGGAAGGGTGGGCGGCCAGGCCGAGCGTGACGGCGCGCGCGTGGGCCTGCTCGCCGGGGCGACGGGCGCGGCGGGCGGCGCAGGCGTAGAGGAGGCCCGAGAGGGAGGAGGCCGGGTGCGGCGGCGGCGGCGCGGGCCGCGAGGCATTCCGCCAAGCGGGTGGGAGGCAGCGGCGGATGCGGAGGAGGTGGTGCTTGCCGGGGAGCGAGGCGGAGGGAGGTGGGCGCATCAAACGGCCGCCGCCGTCGCCGTCGCATCACACCGGCGCGGCGGCGGAGGCGGGCGCTTCCCGGCGGTGGGTTTGGAGGGCGCCAACAGCAATTGCAATTGCGATTGCTGGGGTTTGTTTGGAGCCGTTCTTCCTTTTCTTCAGCTAGGGGATGACATATTTGTAAAAAAATTATTAAAAAATTAATTTATAAATAAAAATTATATATATTTTTTTTATGATCTAAATAGCTAAGAATAGAAAATAAAATACGGTAAAATAACTTAAAATTTAAGAAAAAAAATTGTAAGTAGTAAAAGAGAAAAGATAGAGGTGTTAGACTATTACGGTCCTTTTAGAATGTGTAGAAAATTTTGTAGGATTTAAATTATATAAAAACATTTTCTATAGGACCTATTGCAATTAAGGATCGGAGTTCCCTAATTTTTATTAAATTCATAGAAAACGAATCAATGCATGTAGATTATAGAGAAAAGTCCCTTCGAGTTTATGTTTCTAGTCTGATTTTTGTGTTTCTATTCACATGGCTTTTTCTGTATTTTATAATCAGTTGTTCCTATAATAATTTATTTTTTCTCTATTCGTCCATTTTATAATCAGTCTATTCACATGGTTTATGTTTCACGGTTTGAAGTGATCACAAAAAGATAACTGCGCATATTTAACAGAAATGTTAGCTTGCTTTGCCAGAATTTGATGGTTTTTTCTAAGAAACTGGCTAATAATTTGATTTTATGTCAAAATTGAGTAATTGCAAAGGTAGTCCTTTTACTAATGCACATGAAGTTGAACACTAGTATTATGGTTCATTCTGTCTTTGGGTTTACTCAAATTTCCCAGGTTTCTGTTATCACCAGAAGTTTCGGTTTGGCTACTTCTATTGGAGATTGGACAAAAAAATTGGCTATAAACTGCTTGTACTGTCAGGCCTTCCAGTAAAGCAGGAGTTGCTTATATTGATCCAAGAATAAAATTAATAAATAGAAATATGGTAATACTGACATATTGCCCATGCATTGCAATAGAATTCTCATTAAAGAAAAATATCATTAACCTGTTATTACCATCATTCATATATCATTTCTTAATTGCTCTATTATATAATTATTTCTGTTATTTTTCTCTAGCTGGTGGGAAAGACTGACATATGAGCCCTCTGCTGCCTCCAGAGAAAACAGTGAGAGTATTCTTACGATAAACTATATCTAAAAAAAATGATTAAATGCAGGTGAATTAGGTGG
Source organism: Oryza brachyantha (assembly GCF_000231095.2). NCBI lineage: Eukaryota > Viridiplantae > Streptophyta > Magnoliopsida > Poales > Poaceae > Oryza > Oryza brachyantha. The sequence continues at coordinate 582,146 of NC_023170.2, forward strand.
TATATTATCAACTTCACCGTTTAGAACAATCATCTGAAAAACAGAAGAATTGAACAAACAGAAGCACTGAAACAACAGCAGGAGATGCACGGTAACACCAGAGGGCACCAATGATCTGTACTTCCATTATATTTCTCTTGTCATCTGCCAAAAAACAAGGTGTAAGAATCAATTTCAAGGGAGGATACTCTCTCGAGATATACAATTGGTGGCTGTGGACAACCAAATCTTCAGCAAGTATTTTGGACGGCCTATGCTAAAGCTTGGACAGACGGTGAATCTCTACAAGAACAGGTTTCCTTTTGCTGGTAAAAACCAAACCCACTGCAATCTGTGGAACATCTAGCAGAAATAAACCTCTCCGCTTGAGGGCACTACTTTCTATGGTTTTTGATGGTTGAAATGGGGATCGACAACACGTTGAACCGTGATCCTGAGCTTCGCAGCGCTATGGCCTGCCATTCTGGGAAGTGTACAGCAGCGATTCAGACTGGTCTCTCTCGACATGGTTCTTGCCCTTCCCCATGTCGAGCCGGGCCCTTCTTACAGCTTGTTGGATTTGCCGCTCATGCTCTCTAAGGATTTCTTCCATGTTAACTCCAGGAGGCATTAACGGTCCTGAGTAGTGGATCCTGCTCTTCTTAGCGCCATTCACCTGCACAGACCGAGGGTGCATTTCTTAGCATATGACCAAAACTCTTAGGGCTTCTTCGGATCACAGGAATTTCAGAGAAAACAGTTCAATTCCTCCAAAATTCCTGCAAAATTCCTCCAAACCAAAGAGGCCCTTAACTCTTTCATTTAAGAAATAGATCGTTGACCTTGACAATGAAAATGTCTCAGAATATCAGGAAGAGGGAAAAAAAACAGTGCACCCATGGCCAGGGCACAGGCTATTTTGTGACATTCCTAAGGACTAACAAAGGGTCATTTCGTGAATAGATTTAGGAACATGTATTCTACATTACCGATAAAAAAAAAACCTCTCATGTTCATTGGTCATAATTTCCAAAGATGTTTAAGGATAAATTTCCCAACATTTATCATAGCTTTCAAGTGCTTGAATACTATAAGTCATTCTCCTAATGGATGTATAGAATAATTAAATAACTTACCACAGTAGGTTCCTTGTTTGCCGCCCCATCATCTTTGCGGTGGGAAGATGATGGTCTTTCTTGGAGTTGGTGTGTCCATTCAGGTCTGTCAGACAGTTCAGCAGCAGTAAGTTGACTATATCTTGAACTGGATCGGTGCTCTCTCAAATACTGTCTCCTGGCACTGTCCCCAAGGTTGGACACCTTAGTGGCATTGCCTCGTTGCCCACCAGTTGCAGTAGACATATCAGCAGCAGCAAATTGAGATGTGTAAAATCTCTGAGCATTCTGATCAGTGCCACTTGATCGGCCCAGAGTAGAGGATGAACGACCAGCATGCATCAGAGGCACACGCTGAGGGTAAACATTGTCCCCAGATCTTCCTGGGGGATCAATTGGGAAGCCAGTGACAGCATCCTCCTTGGGAATAAACTTACTGCTGCTGCTTTTTGGATTAAGCTGAACCCGTCGTTGCTGCGAAGAGATGGAACATCAGTCATTGAGTAAGAAGAACAGAGTTTATATTTAAAAATCATGTGATGTCAACTACGTGATTAAGTTCAATGTTTAAACTGCAAGTACTGTACTGGTTAACTTCCAAACAGACCAAGTAGCGATTACAATTCATCAGAAATTAGTTCTGCAAGACTCCTACCAAGTACTAACTATGATAAATCCTATATTCCTGTATTAAATGAATACATTGTAACTGCTAGGACCAAGCATATAGTATTTGAATGGGGTTGTTTCCCACAAGTTACCAAAGTTTGGAGGGATTACAAATACTTTGGAAGCTCAATAGTGCTAGTGCATCGGAAAACCCTCAACTCTGGAGATTCTTAAGCATAGCAATTATCATCTAATAGTAAGAGAACTCTATAATTTACATATAAATTTTAGATTACCGGCAATTCGTTGTTGCCATTTGGTGCTGGAAGTTGCTTTCTACGTCCAGCTTCAGATTCATGTCCTTTAACTGCTGCTGCTCTTTGCCTGTGGGCAGAACACAAACTTAAGTCAAATGAAGAAATCGCCAGCAAAGAAGATAGATACCATATATTCCATCTGGTCAAAATGTATCTCTATCTTTAGTTCTCCACATGGAATTACCTTCTAGCCTCCTCATCTCGAAGCTTAGCGTCATATTCCTTGCTTGGAGGATATTTAGGTAGACTTGATGGATCACAAGCATAAGGCTTCGTTGTGAAGAACTACAGTACACGGTAGAAGGTTATATTAATATTAGTGCATCACAATAGAAAGGCTAGTTTAAGATTATACTGGAACAGCCAAATCTCTCATGAATTGCCATTAAGTGAAAATGAAAAACACAAAATGTTGTCTCTTCATATCACCTAAAAGATGTGATTTACTTCTCTAAAATAATCTCATGACATTCACAAACAACATATGAGAAGAGATCATACTTAAGACTCTGACAATGAAAATTTAACAAAATGTGTGTTACCACATGTTTGAGAGACCATGGATTCTCCTTAGAGCAGGGCACATGCAATACATCAAACATGCAAATAAACAAATTTTGGGGCCAGAACTTACTTCGCTTTCAAGGGCCAAAGCAGCAGTACCCCTATTCTGAGGTTCTACAGCAAGTAAACAATCCAATAGTGCTAAAGCCGGAGGAGGGAAATCCTTATATACATCATTCACACATCGACGATAAGGATGTTGTGGCTTGAATATTGTAGCCCGTGACAACTTCAAATTAGCCCAGAAATCCTCTGATGGTGAACCACAAAGCTTAAATATTTTGTGCAACTGTTCCACCTGAAAGAATTTGGACAACAAAAATAAACATTGGAAACTCATATAGGCTATTAAACATTATAAACAATATGAGTAGTATATGATCATTCAACAATAAAGTAGAAATTTTAATATGGAATATTGCTAACTTTTAATGGTATTTGTCCATGTAAAAATAGATCTGGTAATATGCAATGATTATTTATCACTGAGACTTGAGCTAACAATTTTAGTGATTTATAAATTATAATTGTAAATCCGGTTGTAAAAATTGATAGATTTTATCACTAGTACATAATAACTGGTTAAAAGATCTCAAAATGCAGGGTTCATAGTGTCAAGTATTATTTATTCAGCAAAGCTGCATCCGCTTTCAGCAGCTTCATTATTTTAGTCCAGCCTAATGCAGGTTTGGCCAGAAGTGAAATACAAGAAATGGCACGTACTGATATAATTTATGTAAGGCCAAATCAGAATTCTTTCAGTAGACAATACTATGTTGGTTTTAGGTTGCAAATTTGACCAGATTATGGATAGGTAAACAATACCTCAGTTCGCCCTGGCATGATAGGCTTCCCAGACAGCAGTTCTGCAAGAATGCAACCAGCACTCCAGAGATCAACAGCAGCACCATAGTTAGTAGCACCCAGCAATAGTTCAGGAGGTCGGTACCACAATGTTACCACACGACTTGTCAAATGTTGTTTTTGGTTCGGATTAAAGAATGTAGCTAGACCAAAGTCTGCTATTTTGAGAACACCATTGTTGTCAAGGAGGAGATTTGCACCCTTTATATCCCGATGCAAAACACCACGTTTATGACAGTGTTCAAGTCCAGAGAGTAGTTGTTGCATGTAACACTTGACCTAAAATGGACAATTCCAAAGTGAGTGTAACACGAAAAGTGACAACCCAATTAAAACCTTTCAAATGGAAGACCAAATAACATGTCCAGAGGGAAAACCTGAGGCTCTGTAAACTTTATGCCAGGTGTAGCTGCAAGTCCTGCTAGATCATGCTCCATGTATTCAAATACAAGATACAAGCTACTAGACATGCGCGACGTCACCAAACCTTCAAGCTTAATAACATTTGGGTGATCAAGTCTTCTTAAGATATGAATTTCCCTTGCCATGAACCGCACGCTCTCAGGATCCATGTTGGCAAACCGAACTTTCTTAAGCGCCACAATTTTTCCGCTCTCAAGATCACGTGCTTTGTAAACACTACTGTATGTACCTTGCCCTATCTGAAATATTTAAAAGTGAGGATGAGAAAATGTGTAGTTGCATAGAATCAGTAGCTCAATTGTAATTTGAATTTCATCAATCAAATGTCTTCACAGAAGTAGAATGTTTGTCATCCAAAGTACAGCAATCCTACGATACAGTGACTACACCCTCAAGAATCACATTTCCAAAACTGTTGTCCTAGAGACATGTTTAGTTAACGAACATGACAGTCATATGCCATTCATAAACTCAAGCACTTCTAGTTTAAACTAAATTGTTGTCCTATGCCATTGGCAAACTCAAGCATTTGTACTTATCAAACATGACAGTCATGACATTGGTAAACTCAAGCAATTCCAAAGCAAGTGATACCCAAGTACCCAACCAAAGCATGAACCACAATACACATGGCAAATCAAGGTCCTACCAATATGAAACAACATAGTAAATCTGTTACAAAATAAAGGGTCAGCACAGAGATATGAACCTTGTCCAACTTCTCGAAAGACTCCGTCTTCCGAGGTTGCCACCCACGGACTGCCTCTGCTGCGACCTCTGTGAGCCACCTTGGCCAGCCAGCCGCCATATGCTCCCCCTGCACTCCATTGGGCACTTCTATAATCCTTGGCTTTGCCTCACTCCTGGTACCACCACCCCTAGGCGGCTCTTGCTCAGCCACGCCGTTCGGAGGACGCCTCCAATTTGCAGTTGCAGCAACTGGCCTCTCCGCATCAACCACACCAACCGCTACATTAGCTGCCTCATCCGGCAATGCAGCAACAGCCTCAACCACCGGCGCGGGGGGCTTCCGAATAAGCCTCGCCGTGCTTGGATCATTCCCTACACGATGTCCGGCAGTGGAGGACGTGGCCGACACAACCACACCTTCTTCCTCCTCCTCCTCAAAGTGCTCATGCCTCTTGCTGGAGTTGTAACTAACAAGACGCCTCAGGGAGTTGCTTGACGGGCGCCGCCGGGGCTTCCCCTCGCCGCCACGCTGGTCCTCGCCATGGAATTGCTTGGAACTGACACAGCCCATAGGACGGGTAGGCGATCCGGGCAAGAAACCCCCAAAACCAAAAAAACACAAAGAAACAAAAACTTCAAGAAATCTTCTCCCAATACGCCTCCCGCATCAGGTCACGCGTCAAGAACCCTCATTGCTCGCCCGAATTGGAGTGCGGGAAGGAAAACCAAAACACCCGACCAGATCCGAATCAGAACACTGCACTCGAGACTCCCTCCACTCCAGCAACCACCGAATCAGGAGTCGTCGCCCAAACCAGACCACAGGCCACGAACTGCCACTGTTAAAATCGGGATCTTTCCTCCAGCGCGCCAGGCCGCCGCGCGGGCGGGGCAAATCGGGGGTGGGGGGAGCCCGGGGAAGGGATCAAAATCGAACCTTGCCGCCGGAAATCGCGAGGCGTCGCCACGCAGCAGGAGATCTCTTCCCCCCTCCTCTCCTCGCACAGTGATGCCCTTTTCTTGGCTTTTTTTTTTTTCTGGGGTTTGGTTTCTGGCAAGTACTCTCGCTCTGTTTCCTTCTTCTTCTGTCTCCTTTCTTGTTTTTTTCTCTTCTTAATTTTCTCTCTCAAAGTCAGCAATTACGATGGTTGGTGAAAAAAAAACAGGAGAGAGAAAGAGTAGTGGTCAGAGAGAGAGAGAGAAGTTAATTAATACTTAGGGCAGTAGAGTACTGGACAAACACTTGCTATCACAGATTAGCCGGCTTCAGGTTTGAACTTGACCGTTAAATTTTTAGAATTTGGATTTATTTGGGATTGAGATGGATTGATTATCTTATTTTTCATGACAGTTATTTGACAGTGTATATGACTGAATTAAATATATAAAGTAAACATGTTATTTTAGAAAAGTCGGATAAGAAATTTTTTATATAGAATTCTTTTACACGAAATATATTATTTGAGAGTTTGAGAAGCGTGCCTATAAAAAATCTAAATTTCATAATTGGATTTAACGGAGCCAGAATGTTCTTTCAGATCAGTTGCTTAGATAAAAAGCTTTGATTTCTTGTGATTTGTCAAAGTCTTAGCGCCTAAGAAGATCCTGACTTGAAGAGGAGCTGGTCAAAGTTATGCTAGCATGGTTATGGACGATAACTATTATAGTAGCATGTAGGAAGAAAAGATTAACAAGCTAGCTACAGCAAGAGAAACAAAAGTTGGACTCCAAATTGGAAGTATATTGGTATCTTTGTTCTTAATTTCCTATTTATGCATTAAATTGCTATGAGCATTAAAACCATTCTTTAAATAATAATAATAATAATAATTATTATTATTATTATTATTATTGTTGTTGTTATTATTATTATTATTATTATTATTATTATTATTATTATTATTATTATTATTATTATTATTATTATTATTATTAGGAGGAGGAGGAGGAGGAGGTGCTCATCTGATTCATGTTATATGAGTTGTTTTTAGTTTGTCTGAGGTTAAACTTTTTAAAGTTTGATCAAATTGTAGAAAAATATAAATTTTAATACAAATAATTATACTAAAAATATATCCAATAACCGGTTAATAAAATAATTTAGTATTATAGATGCTAGTACATTTTTCTATAATTAATACTGGTTATACTTGAAGTTGTGTGACTTAAGATAAAATCAAAGTAACCTATAATATGAAGTTGAGAGAATAATCATTTTAATGAATAAAAATTAAGAAGTGCTCGATAGATTGAACAATAATAAATATAGTGACACACAACCAGATCATCACACGTTTTTCCAGGACAAATGCGACGAACAATGCATGTGACCAAGCAACCACTCCAAAGCTGTCTATCTGGCCAAGATGCAAATGTCATTCGACAGCAACATCCTCGATCTATTTATGATCAAGAGAAGTCTAATTTTCCACAGCGAAAAACATTTTAGAGAGAGGCCGTGCAACGAAAATTAATCGAGTCAAAAAAGATGTTTAAACAGGTCAAAAAAATTCCATGCGCCACTAAAGGCTGTGATAATCTACTAGTGCTGGTGGAATTAAGATTTTGCTGCCGTCATCATACGTCGTTGCAACACTAACCCTTGGGGTTGAAGTATTGTTGAAAGGAATTTGAGGATTTGGACTAGTTCATAGGAAAATCATGTACAATTTAACGGTTCTAAAAGAACCCTAAACTTTGTTTTAGTCTGAGATGGATTATGAATTATCCATCATTTTAATAGTTACTGAGGATACAATGAATGATCCCTAAACACGTGGAAGGAATTTGGGAATTTCACTGGTTATTACAAAGTTGAATATTGTTTGAAAACTATTTAAAATAATAGTGAAGTGCACCAGCGGTCCCTAAACTTATGTGCATGTGTCGTCTAGATCTCTGAACTCTTAAAATGTATTTTTAGGTCCTCGAACTTGTTCGGGTGTGTCATATAGGTCCAAACGGGCTCCGACCCGCTCCATCCGCTGACGTAGCATGCCACGGTAATGCCTACGAGAAGGGAGAGAAAAGAATAAAGAGGAGAAAGATACTGACACGTGGGACCCACATGGCCCCAACAACATGTAGGCGCCACCGTGGCATGCCACGTCTGCGGATGGAGCAGGTCAGAACCCGTTTGGACCTATATGACACACCCGAACAAGTTCGAGGACCTAAAAATACATTTTAAGAGTTCAGAGATCTAGACGACACATGCACATAAGTTTAGAGATCGCTAGTGCACTTCACTCTTAAAACAATTCTTCTATAATTTTTTTGTGCGAAGCACGATATGCTAAATGCATCCGTGATAATCTGTAATCCATAACAGTTACATGCTTACATTCAAGTGATGTTCACAAGTGCATATCAGTGAGATATCAGCGACTTATCTTCAACTTTACAAAATCATAATGACATATTCATAAATTTTTCTTATTATGGCTTGCAAGCAAACATACAGAATCCCCTTCTTTTTCTAGTGATATGATCAGTGTGGTCCTTGCTTGTGCTTGTGAACAACTCCTTGCGATTGCCTGAAAGAAACCAACACGAACAGTAATACGTACGAGTACAGCATCAATTTAGATGAATCATCTGTTAATTTATCCCCAAGTTTTGTTTAGGAGAAGGGAGTATGTATCATCAGTTAACTGGTAAGCATCTGAAGGAGACGTAAGGCCAGTTACACTGTAGCTATCTAATTATGAAGACTAATTCCAAACATCAGATCGCCATCACGGCAAGAAGGCAAGAAAGCCATGACAACTACGACACCCTGCCGCTTCTGGCCTGCAAATCTGTCTTATATTATCTCCGTCCTGTCATAATATATGTGATTCTGACTATTTATTTATAATTTTTAACTATTCGTCATATTTAAAATTTAGTGTAAATATAAAAATCTACATGTAATAATACTTAAACTACTTTTAATAATACAGAAAATAATAAACAAAATAAATAATATTTTCAATTTTTTTGAATAAGACGAGCAGTCAAATATTACAAATAGAAAGTCAAAATCTCTTATAATCTAATCTAGAACGGATGGAAGTATTTGCGATATCAATTTTGGGGGGAAAAGATTAGCAGTATACTGAAAAGAGAGAGGTGAAAGAACAATAGTAGAAAAATATTAGCAGTATACATATAAATTGAAATAAAATTTTGTGGTTGCCTTTTTTTTTGTTTAATCTGGTTCCACGTTTCTACACATATATAGTACAAATATACTGCGCATAAAGGTTCTTAAAAAGAGGTTTTCCAAATATACGGGTATCAACAACATATTCACAAACAAAAAATATTCTATGAATAAAAGTTATTTTATATATATGTGTTGCGATACTGAAAAAAAACTATAATGAGAAAATCTCAAAATCAACTCTAAATTTAAAATTAAAAAATTTAAATTTTGACTTTCAAGCACAGCAAAAGCAAAAAAAAAAGATAAAGCAAATAAACTTTCATAAATACAGTCCAAATTTGAATTTGATGTGTATCTATGTACAATTTTTAGATCTCATCTAATAGAGTTTATGTAAAAAAAATGTTTATAAACATAAATATTTCTGTGCATAAATCTTTTATAACTTTATTTTTCAAATCGAATGTATTCATATATGAATCTAAAAAAAATGAAAGAAGGCTCATTTGTGTGCCACGCATCGATAGCGAAAAAGGCCACAACCAGAAATGGAAAATTGCGTAGAGAAACAACGATAATAGGCCGATCCGTGTGTCGGGGGCCTTTGTGCCAGCGTTCGCGACTAGAAAATTCACATGCATTAGCCCTCCGAGTCATTTCTATAGTTTATTTATACATTCTCTGTTCCTAACTAACTATAAGGATTTCTATGATTTATTTACACGCAATATATGCATTTCTACGACAATCATTTTGTGGAATCCAAGAATTTTAACTCAATCGGTGGCCGGTGTGTTGAATAGTCCCATATTGATTGTGAAGGGGGCAATGGATCTATGATATAAGTGGAGAGCCCCTCACCTCAATAGCTAGCTTTTGAGGTGGAAAAAGCCCTTTACAATCCTACAATTGGTATCAGAGTCTGACTAGTTTAACATCTCTGGCCCGATAGACACAGTGTGTGAACGCCTGATGGACCGTAGGGTGCCTGCGGGGATACGGGACCTGTATACCTGATGGACCATGGACTGGTGATACGGTGAAGGGGCGGTGAAGGTAGGATATAAGTGATGGAGCCCCTCACCTCAATGACTGATGGACCATGGACTGGTGATACGGTGAAGGGGCGGTGAAGGTAGGATATAAGTGATGGAGCCCCTCACCTCAATGACTAGCTTTTGAGGTGGGAAATGCTCTTTACGATCCTACACGGTGGCGATACTCCACCCACACCTCTCATCCAGATCAAGATCGCCTACTGCCAGTTCTATCCGTTTGACCTACAACTACAATGGCTTCCCAAGTTCGCCCACTTCACCATCTAGGACTAGGTAGGCATGGACGGAGCTAAAACAAAATACAGGGATGCAACTCATTTGTTTTTTAGTGTTTACTAGTTGTTAGATGCCCGTGGGTGCTGTGGGCGGAGTTGGCGGAGCTCGGTTCCCGCGCTCACCGAGAACGCATGCCAGGGCGACGACGCCGCGCAGCGCATGCCCCTGTCTGCATCTCCGCCGTTCTCGAAAAATTGTGGGCCTAGTACTCTCTCTGACGTGGATGGTTCGGGGTACTCACCAGCTGTACGCACGGTGAATGCCCTTAGTTGGTACTCTTCTTACCTGCTATCGTGCGTATATCGATCCCCAATGTTAGTATATATATTGGAAGTAAAATATGTGCTTTAAGCTAACTGTTTACTTGCCAAAATAGTTTCGTTGCAAAGCACGGACATACATCTAGTGCATATATCAATAATAGTTTATTTTGTTCTTTTATTTAGAGCTTATAAAGGTTGAATTCAAATTAAATATTCATATTTGTAAAGTGACATGTCATGTATTAATCTATTTTATTAATATCTTTTAACTATTTCCTCCATGGTTTTTTAATATAACGTCAACGTTGACTTTTCTGTTTACGTTCGACCATTCGTATTATTAAAAAATTATATAATTATTAACTATTTTATTATAATTTAATGTATTATTATAAAAATTTTAAGCATCACCTATAATTTTACATATTAGAATAAAATTTTTAAATAAGATAAACGTTCGTAAACATAGTTTAAAAGACATGGAGAAGTTAAAAGAACGGAGCACATGGATCTACCTCAGGATTTCCCATCCATATATAATTGCGCGTGCAAACGAATTGACTCCGAGCCCGAGCGTGGCACGCTCCCGGTGTCGAATCGGATTCGGCCGCTACCAGATGTGTATGGCTATATATCGGGCTTTCCGGTGATCGTCGGAGACGCCAGCAGCAGCAGCAGCATCCATGGCAATGAGAGACGCGCAGCAGCAGCAAGAGGAGATCAGTTACGCTGGGCTCAGCCAGCTGCCCAGCGACGTGCTTGTCGCCATCCTCGACAAGCTCGACCTGCACGAAGCCGCCCGGGCCGCCGTCCTCTCCCGCCGGTGGAGGCGTCTCCACGCCCAGCTTCCGCTTCGCCGGCTCGTCCTTGACGTCGACGCCTTTCTGCGCCACCCTGACCCGTTTCAGCGTCCCACGCTGGCCGAGCAAGCGCAGGCGACCGACGCGCTGGTCGGAGCGGCGGCCGCTCTGCTGTCCTCCAGGAGCTCCGACTACCCCATCTCCACGCTCGCCGTCAGGTTCTTCCTGCTGAGACCCGCCGCCGTCGCCGGCCTCGTCGACGACGCCCTGGCCGCCGGGAAGGTCCGTGCGGCCGAGCTGACCGTCCTCGCGGAGAAGGACGACATCCACAGTACGGTCGAGGAGGAGGAGGAGTACGGACGGCGGTTCCGGCCGGTCGCTGTTCGACGCGCACCCTCGCGCGTTCGCCGCCCTCACCAGCCTCTCCCTGGAGAACATCAAGCTCGCCGCCGACTCGCCGGACTTCCCGACCATCATCGCCGCGTGCACCGACCTCCGATACCTGACCCTCGACGGCTGCCGGCCGGCCGAGGCACTGCCGTCGCTGCCGGTGGCGATACGCCACCCACGCCTCCTCCAAATCAAGATCGCCTTCTGCCACTTCTCCACGGTTGTCCTCCAATGGCTTCCCGAGCTCGTCGGCTTCACCATCTGGGACTGGGTTGGCACGCCGCGCTCCCGCCTCCCTGTGAGCTTTTGGCCATGTCCCCCGTCTTGCCGCAGTCACCCTGAGCTGCAGTCCAGCGCCATGGAACGCCCCACTCAAGCTGGGTGACCTCCTCGTCACTGCCACCGCCATCACCGACCTCCGGATCGATTTCAGAGCGGAGAACATTTGGCTGAAGCCAGAGCCGTCTCCACGGCTGCGTCGTGTGCTGCAAAACCTCAGGCATCTCAAGATACACAATGTCCATGATCAGTGCGACCTGTCCTGGACCCTGTTCCTGCTGGAGGCGGCTCCGCTGCTGGAGGACCTCTACGTCGAGCTCTGGAGTCACCCATGCTTGGACACCATTGACGACGACGGCGGCGAGGAAATCCTGCCGCAGAGACAGCGGAGTGATTTCACCTGGGACGGCGGCCGGCTCGCCGCTGCCTTCGACCACCGGCGGCTCACCCGCCTCACCATTCTCGGCTTCCGGAGGGACGACGAGAGGGCCATCAGCTACGTGCGTCGTGTGGCGGAGGTGGCGCCGGGGCTGGAAGAAATATGCCTACGCGAGAAGGAGCCTTGCGAGGACTGCGATGACATCGTCGACCGGTGGCCGAGCTTCCCCCGCACCGATGAGGAGAAAGATTTGATGAGGAATCGGATCATTAGTTCTAATGTCGTCCATTGCAACCTAGATATCGAATTCATCGGCAACGACTAATCTGTACCTGAATTTTTTTTATGGCTATGTGCATGCCTTCAATTAGTTATTCGGATTTGCTATTTGTCAGAAGAGAAATATCTATCTGTCGCTCGGTTTTTATATCTATCAGTTTTGCGTTTTTGCTTCAAGATCTTTGGTCATACGCTACTTTATTTGGTTTCCTTGTTCTTGCTGTTCGATTTCGATCAAACTTACCATAAAATAGATTGATGGGTTCAGTTTTTTCAATTTTCGTGTTGTAAAAGTTGGACGACGAGGGGCGGTAAGACATAGGATGTCCCTTTTTGGATCTGTTTGGACGAGATTTAGATTCTGAGAAGCTGCTGTTTGGTAGCCAGCTTCTGAGAATCTAAAAAAGCTCCTAAACCCAGCTTCTCCAGCTTCTGGATTCTTAGTTCATTTTTCAGAGATTCTCAGATGTTTGGGACAGCTTCTGGCAAAATCAGCTTATAGGAGAAGCTGCAGCCAGAAGAAACTCCCCTAAACAAACTCTTTATAACTTTCGGTCCATCTATTTCTGCATACATGTTTTCTAAACAACTAGTACTGTGTATTAATTATACAAAAATTAAAAAAATCTAAAAAATGTCATTGACAAACGTCTAGATCTAAGAATTAGCATTGATGAGTTCTACAAAATACTATCGTACAAACGAATTTATCTGAAAAATACTGTCACTGTTAGGGTTCTGTCCATTTCCACTATTCATATTATAACACTTGACGGAAAAATGCTAACATAATTGTAACGACGATAACATTTATTAGATAAATTCATGAGCAATTTTACGATTCTTAAGAAGATACCGAGAGTTACTAAAATTTTAGTGTAAATTTTATTTTAGTGTAAAATTTATTTTAGTGTAAAATTTGGTACCTACTCGTATCTCAGATATCATGATGTACCAAATTTTACACTAATATTTCGGTACCTCTCGGTACCTACTCAAGTACAGTAAAAACACTCTAATTTCATTTATATGATGACAATGTAAAAATACTCTAATTTCATTTATACGATGACAATTTATAGAGATCATATCATTGATGACAATTCTTAGAATTAAGTATTGAGAAAATCTAAAAAATGCCATTGACAAACGTCTGAGTATAACAAATATCATTGACGAATGCAAGTTCTAACAAGTGCTATCGTACAAACGAATTTGTCTAAGAAATAGCATTGCCGTTAGATTTCCATCAATTTTTTGCTATTAAATATACCGTTCACACTATAGCACTTAACAGAAAAAGGTTGATGGAACCCTAACGGTAACGGCGATGATGGAACCCTAACGGTAACGGCGATGGCATTTCGTATGATGGTATAGGCGATGGCATTTCGTATGATGGTATTTTGTAGAACTTACGCTCACCGATAATATTTTTTAAAATTAAGTGTTGGTTAGATTTCTCTTAAGCATTTGTCAACGGTATTCTTGATTCTCGAACTGATTCTGAACCGAAACAGGTGTGTTTGTATTGCGAGCTCTGAGGCCAATGCGGTAAAGTCGACGGCCGGCGAGATAAAGTGAAGAATTGCCGGGTTTTGCCGGAGAAAACAACACTTCCGTATCAACTTTGCATTAACCGAGTCTTGCTGGATCGAAGATCCAACTTCCCAACAACATTGGTAGCAGCAGTACACAATCAACTACTTACATAAAACTGCTGCACTTTCTGAATCAAGATAAACTACATATACAAACACAACTGTCATCAAACTACCAACGTGAGTGTGAGTGAGCTAGCACACCACTATACCCCTTTACAAGTATTGACAACATCACCAAAGAATGCAAATGCGGCTAATGGTTGTGGCTCGAATCATCATCATTCCCACCAGAAAGCAACCAGCGCAGATACTCAGTGCCATTGTCCAACGATGAAGCATTGCAATCCATGGTCACCCTCTTGCGTGTAAGAGTTTCGATAGTCACAGCTTTCCTCTTCCGTCCACCTCTTGGACATGAGCGCAGCTGCTCGTCCATCTCCATGAAGTTAGCCTGGATGAGGTAGATCTTGTCAGGTGCCACTCAAAATGATTTGGCACAGTAACCACTAGATGCACGCAAGAGCTAAAGATCGGTAAGCAAAACTTACTTGAGTGTATACATGAGCGCTGGATTTCTCATGGTTATCCCTGACATGCTTGTATGGGAACACCTTTTCACACCCCGTGTATCGACATGCGAAAGGTTTAATTTGATCATGGCATGCTTTAACATGTTTCGTTAAATTTGATTTCTGCAATAGTTGGGGGCAGGAACAAGTTACAATCCATATCATATGCACCTAAAGCCACCGTTAAAGAAGAGGAAAACAACAATACATAGAACACCAGAGGATATTAGACTTACATTGGAGAAGGAGCATTCACAACCCTCAAAGCTGCATTTTATCCTTTCAGTTGATGGGGCCCCTTCATGGGCTCGTAGGTGCCTCTTAATGTTCTTCTTCAGGTATTTCTCCCCACAGATATCACACTGAGTATATTGATGGCATGCCTGATTATGAGCCCTCAAACATTCAACATTTGTGAACATCTTCAAGCAGCCTGGTTCACAGCAAACTACTTCCACATAGTCCAATTTCACTGCCAGAACAGGACAAATTAACTTAATTCTGAAAATACCATTGGCATGATTACAGTGTTTAGTTATGAAATTTACAAGGAATCTCCTGATCTATTATAAGGAATAACCAAGGACATACCATGTGACTCTTCATGTTTCTTCAGCTTTGAAGCATACATGAAAACCTTATTACAGCCCTCCTCCTTGCAAATGAACTGCTGGTTGCTTTTAGTAACATTTCCATCCTCGTGGATTTCCTTTACATGCCTTTGCATATTTGCCTTGATACCAAACTTCCTACCACAACCATCCATAGGGCAGGTAAACAATTCCCCTTGATGCTTAAGCATATGACGGTTCAAGTGATCTTTCCTTTTATAGCTGAAGGGGCAGTCTTCAAGTGGGCAAATGAAGGATCTCTACAATCAAGGGAATGATCAATCGAGTCAAAACTAAAACTGTTGTAAGCTTACTCATTTCTTTTATGCTTATAAACTATCAAGGAAACTGGTTAAATACAGTGCAGTGAATCCCAAGTGTTCAGCATTTTCCATTAACATGATAAGACAACGGAGATTATTATCACCATAGCGAGCTGAGAACCAATGAATGATGGTCCTAGCTTTCTGAGGTGACATTTTGATATTGGATCCTCTCACCTCTTCTCGAAGCACCCAAAAAGGATGCCTAGAGACATAGTAGGATGAATAAAGGATATTTCTATCCTTATTCCCCAAAGGATCCATAAGCCAATCAATACTTACAAAATATCCATGCGATGGAACAGATTTTCAGCAAAAAGACAATATACAATTTCCAAAAGAACATATCAACATACTGTAATTGTGTACATGATTACAGAGATGTCAACACCATAGCGAACTAAATGAACCTATTACAGAAGGTCCTAGCTTTCTGAAATGGTTCCAACTAAGGCCTCTATTTACTCCAACTAAGGACCTCCAAAACCAGGTACATGAAGCTCAAAGATAGTGAGAAAGTGAACATTAGAACAAAGGAGAGGATAATCTCCCAAATTCACTGCACAGATCCATTTGACAATATTTGCCCATTAAAAAAATGATCAATAGCTATCAACTAGTCAAAATTAAGCAGTTATATGTCTTCACCACTCTTCATTACTAATAGAAACTAAACATATCATGCATAGCGTACCAAGGCAAATTCCAGTACACGTGCATCCATAGAAGGCAACAATGCAAAAGATGCTGCACGCTATCCCATGAAGTTGCATGCTATTTAGAAAATAGTACAAAGAGTAATACAAACAAGGACAAACCTCCTGAAAGAGCGTGAGGAGGCAATCCTGTTGGAGCTTCACAGGAGGTCAGCCCAACCTGTTACTAGTCCAGACAAGATTAAATATGCCTCATCGCATTTTGGAGTTCTTTGGGATCCAATGCTTCACACTGTAAAGAATCTAAATCCTGCAAAATACTTGTTTTTAGCAAATTGAATAGAACAGAGAATTTCTCTGAACCAGATCAACAGATGGAGAAACTCTCTAAAAGAATGTTATGTTTAAATGTTTTCCATAGAAGCATCCACTTAGGAGCTACCAGTACCATTAAAATAAAAAACACGTGAACTACCAACCTCATCAGAATGACTTTGCATATGCTGCTTGAGATGAGCTGGCTTCTGGAAAGAAGCACCACACTCTTGGCAGTTGTGGTCGCCATCATGAACAATCTTTTCTCCATTTGAATTGTAGATTTCTGATTTGTCCAGTTCCTCCTACAGACAAATTTGGAGCGAGGGCATCAGAAATTTATACAATGTTTTAAATGGACAAGAGAAGAAATTGACAAAAACACAAACATATCGTGAATCCCAAACACCAGCCAGAGAACCACATTAGCATTACAGTGAAATAACTAAATCTAATAAATACAGTTTATGTTGCATTTAAACACATAAGAAGGCATAAAATGGACCACATTCCTAAAATGTCGTCAGAGTAATATACCTTATGATGCAGAACCATGTGAGCTTGGATGAGACATTTCTTGGACCTAACAACCGTGCAAAATTCACACTTGTAGCGTCTTATGTCCCTGTAATGTGTCGCATCTTCAATCTTTGTATCTCCATCAGTCTCATCTCCAGAGCACATCTGATAACAAGATAGTTAGAAATTTGACACACATAAACAAGTCATTTATAACAAGTTTATCAAAGACTAATTACTTAGAGTAGCAAGCAAATTGGTAAAACAGTGTGCTCGTCAGCAAGATCTGCAAAATGAGGAGAATCAAGTCCATAACTGAAACTGGGATGTCTTACAGTTTTCCTCTTCTTTCAGACAATTGAACAAACAAAACACAAATATAGCATAGCTTTGCAGGTTTGTTCACTTGGCTGAAAGAAGAGTAAGACTGCAAGGCGTCCCAGATTCTACTACTAGCCTAACATTGCACTTATCCATAACTGTTCGTCCTTGCGCGACGCCAGCAACCTATCATTCGGCTGAATCCTTATGCTAGTGTGGTAATACAAAGGCATGTGCTAAACATACGAATCCAAGGGTCACCCAAAATGAACTTTTGCGGAGACAGAGCGAGATAACGGATCCACCGAGGCTAGGAACGAGAAACCGCGGCGCGCGCGCGCGCGTGCGTGGAGGAAGTACGGAGAAGCGTGTTCGTAGCTCACCGTGGTCGCGAGGTCGGGATAGGTCGCCGTGCTCCTCCGCCGCTGCTGCCAGCTGCTCCTTGCCTCCGCCGCGCCGCCGCCGAGATGAGATGACCAGAGGAGTAGAGGGAGCTAGGGTTGGAGAGGGTATATATACTGGGCGGTTTCATGGCATTTACGAGTTTGCCCTCCCATGGCCCATTGGACTTCTTTTCATGGTTGTGATGCATCATTGTGGGCTTCTGGCTTTTGCAGCTTAGGTGAAGCGACAGAGTTTGCCCAACAAGACAAATGAATTAATGGACAGAGTTTGCACAATTAACAGAACTATTATTATACTCGTGCTAACGGCACGAAAAGATTCAAACTTGATAAGTAAATAAAATAGTGTATTATTTTAAATTTAATCATATATATAAACCAAATATGCAAAGTTGTTTATCTGTCGAGTATTTGTTAATTTAATTATTTAAATAAACTCTGACAAAATACTAAGAGGACAAGGGTGATGTCATTTCCAGGCAATTTTAGGAATCGGAGGGTAGATGCCGATGCTTTCATAGGTGAAATTAAGGTTCATTACTGCGGACGGTGTAATTTGCTACACAATCTGCACTGCTTAAGATTCGGTGACGCAACCAGTGAACAGGGCTGCGTTCTTAAAAAAAAAAGATTTTCTCTAGATTTTTGTGCACTCTCTGAATCGCTAAACTTGCATTTTTTACAAAAAAAAATTATGTAAAAAACTTTATCATCTTATATTTCTAAAATAGACTTTTAACTTTCTAAAAGTTAACACCATCATTTATATTTATATTATTAGAAAGGTATCACAAAAGTTAAGAAAATCTTACATCTTCACCCATAAAAAAAAACACGGCCCTTCTCGGAATCTGAATGATAATTTAGGCTGTTTAGATTAGAGAAGCTAGAGATTATGGAAAAGCTACCGCTACCTGAAGCTAGATAACTATTTGCAAGCATGGTTATTTAGATGGTGTTTCCAGCATCACTGGCCTGCTTAGGATATCTCAAATGAACAGACCGCTCAAGGCTGAGGATGGGTCCCATATTTACAATCACAAGATAAACAACAATAACAATAATAACATTTAGCTACGCAAAATGTTTGTTGAAATGAATATTAACTAACTATATTATTTTAGCAAGAACTTAAGAATTCCTATCGAAAGGTGACAACATGATCTGGATCCTTGCAAGTCCAACAAAAGCTGAATGGAAACGAAGGTAGACAGATACCAAATGCAACAAGAGCTGCTGTGCAATGCTCTCACCTGAATTCTGAATTCAAATGAGATGTTATCTTCTTGTGCCATCATCCAGCCAGAAATAAAGGGATTAAACCGATGTGCTATGTTTGCCCTTTGAAATTATTTTGTCCAAGAATTATTTTCCATTTATGTATGTGGACATGTATATACCTCTAAAATTTTAACAACACTGATCCACACCAGAATTCGCTTAGCTATTTACCCTGTATACATCTGTGGAAACTTGATTGTGCATAAGCCATTTGATTAGATACTACCATAACTATGACCAGGTCTCAATGTGAAATTTACCATTCCTTTCTAGTTTCCTGAGCCATATCGAGGCATCCTCTTCTGAACAACCACTTTCTTGGCAGATAACTTCTTCCAGTGCAGCTGTAACATCAGCTGGCATTTTGGTAGACGAGCCAGCGATGTAAATTGCAGCCCCGGACTTCAGCAAATTCCACACTTTTGCACTCTGCTCCTTTATCCTGTGCTGCACATAGAACTTTTGAGGCTGATCTCTAGAAAAGGCAACAAAGAAACCACCGCCATTTTTCAAGGACAAAACTCCCTGGTCATGGGCATGAGCATACCAGAAGTCCTTGTATAGGAAATCGTTGTCTTGATTTCTACAGCCAAAAAAGAATAGAATGGGTGCTGTTGGTTCTGGTGTACTTTGTGCAGCCCTTTCCGCAACAAATGCACGGAATGGTGCACATCCAGTTCCTGGTCCAATAAGAATAAGTGGAATCGATGGATGTGGAGGCAAAGAAGAATGGTGTACCCAACACGGTATAAGATTTTCTGCACAATAACACACTGTAAGGAAGGATTGGATGACTTGTAGCTGTTTTATCATGGTGGTGTGCATGAATGGAGTTAGTATAAATTAAATAGAATATTATGGCACCATGAGTTGCAATCAAGCTCGGAAAAGAACAGAAGAAAACACAGCATAGGGGTTAACATATAATTAGTTGAGCTGAGGATACCTTCATTTGGATTTAGCCCTGCCAGCCATGAAGAGCAGAGACCATGCCGCGTCCTTTTGAAAGGTGTACGCCATGACACAATGCTAACAGTCAAGTGTATTTGATTTGGTTCTGCTAATGGAGATGATGATATGGAAAAGGCTCTTTTCTTTAATGGAGGCGTTAGTTGCACCAACCATTCAAAAGGCATTTGTACGGAGGGAAAATCCTCCAATACCTAAAAGCAGGAAAAAGCAAATGTCAGAGTTGAACCATGAAGAGTAAATTAAAAGAATGAAGGCCTATTGCCATGTATCAGCTAAAAAGATAAGGCATGTATGCACAAACATTATTATGAAAAATCTTTAGTAAATGCACTGCTTACTTCTAGAACAGTTCGGCCCTCCTTTTGATTGTACTGGTAAAGGTCATCTCTTCCTTCTGGAGAAGCAAAATACTGAAGTTTTTCCTTTTCATGTTCAGACGTTGCAAAAAAGCTCATGACCTACAACAAAACATTATACTTCCTTGAGCATTGAAATAACATATAGTGATGCCAGTCATAGGCACCAGGGTATCACATGAATTGGTATGGAATTTTAAAAAAGAACTAGAAAATAGCTGTTGCATAAATGAGGCACTAAGGATGATCTCTTGCCTCAAAGAAATATCGCCGAGGGGAAGCTGATGCGACATCCATTGTCAAAGCAACAAAGGTCTTTAACTTGATGCGATCAATAAATCCATTCAAAAGTGAAACTTTGGAAACTTTAACCCTGCCCTTGGCTCGAACCTGGGCAGACCAAAAGGAAAATATCCACTCTAGTTAGCTACATAACTACAATAGGTCAATACTGGTTGAGAAGTTATAAAGGAAAGAACTACAGCTGCTCTCCATTCTTGGGCGATAAAACCAAGAACAAGTGTTTTTGTTTTAAAAAAATGACTACGTGCACATGGCAAATTGCTTGCTAGTAACATGGAGATCCTGTTAGGCGAGCTGTATTTCATTCTTTTCCCCTGTAAACAGTAGATGTCAAGCACCTAATGTGGAATCACACAGTAAAAGTATGAGACTACTGAATAAAGTTGCATATGTAGCAGAGAAAACCACAAAGGTAGACAAAGTTATTCCACATGATAGAACTAAAATCACAATACAGATCCACATACCGTTATGTAACAATCTGGATCCAGTTTACAGCGTTCAATGAAAGAGTCAACAGCTGATGGACTCTGACTTGGTAGAATATCTAGAGCATCGCCAACCTGATAAGTGATGCCCTAACATGAAAAAGCAAAACACAATTTCAATCTGTTTATATTTATACCTAACAAAATGATTGAGATAATACATCATAAATGGTACAAAGAACATACGGAAGATGGACTTTCCAGTTCAAAGTGGCGCACATCTCTGTCAGAATTTTCCTTAGTTAAACGCTGATTTGATACCTGAAAAGTTTAGCAAGCTCATCAGCTAACAACTCAAGCATATAAAAGTTGAACTACCAAATAACAAGTTCACAGCACAATTTTTGCACCATTGATCTATTCAATAATCCTGCAAACAGGCGAAGCAATTTATAGTTGACTATATAGGTATCCCAGAACAAACAACGGCATAATCCTTTCAACTAAAGCATGCGTATGTTCGGCACTCATCAGGTAAACAGAAAAATAGATCCAGAATAAGGTGTCTCACAAGTAGGGTTGGCAACGGGGCGGATCAGGGCTGGGTTGGGCCAGACCCCGACCCCCGATATTTCTCCAAAGCCCTGGCCCCGGCCCCGAAGCAGAGGTCTGGGGGAAATCATCCCCCGCCCCTGAACAGGGTACCGAAGCACGATCTCGCTAGTCCGAGAACTTCAAGAGCAGTAGTGAGGGAGGTGAGGATGAGGGGAAGCACAGATCTCACCTGGCCACCCGCAGCTGGTGCACCAAGCTGGCATGAAGGGTGAGGGCAGGAGGCTGGAGGCATTAGTGGCAATGGCTGGGCTGAAGGAGGAGGCAAGAACCAGTGTGGAGGAGGTTAGGAGGTGGACCGCTAGAGGCGTGAGCGGCAGCACCGCAGCGATGGCTTGGGTAGTTGGGCGGCAGCAGAAGGGTGATGGAGTGGGGATTGGGGAATACCGGAATATGATTAGGGTTATTAGGTTATGTGTATGTCGGGCCCCATGGGTGAATTTCAATCCCTGCCCCTGTCCCCAGAAGTTACCCAGCTCCGGCCCTGCTCCGTAGGCCCCGTCGGTGCGGGTCCCCGGCTCCACAGGGGAAATTGCCAACCCTACTCACTAGTCAAGTTTACTATTGAACTTTAGTTCCAGTGCCAGTTGGTTTGATAGAACCTATAAAATATTTAAATTATGGGTTACAAGTTCTAATTTTATGAAGTATGTGCGATCCCTTCCGATAGTGTTACCATGGGCAATCAGCCATTAGGAAATTTGGAGGCATACTCTAATGAATTTTATGAGTACTGTACTTGGAAGTTAGTTAGGAGTAAAATAATTCAAGCTACCCATTAAACGACATAGGGCAGTATGTTGTGTGTAAGTGCAGAGTACCCCTAAGATGACTGTATAATATAATGTGAACTGCATGGTAAGCTCAACCTTAATACAATCAGAGTACCAGGCTATAAATGAGTTACCATCAAAATATGGACGATAAAAAAATCATGAAAGATTACTTAGCTCTTAGCTCTCGGAAAGCATATAGATCATACCATTTGTAGCATATAATGTGGCTCTTTTTCATTGTTATAGAACTGTAGGGCAGGGGACATTGAGCGCGCTCTCTGGATTAAATTCTTGGAATCTGATGAATAAACGGAATATTAGAATCTTAAAAGAAATATTGCACTATTGTTTGCAATTGCAAAATATTATAAAGATTCACTTCACACCCAAAATGTTAGAATCTTGTTGAGCCTTGTCAGAAGAGTGATAGATGACTTCAACTTTTGCATCTCCTAAGATACTTAAATCAGGATTAATGATATCAGACATTCTTGGTAACAGCAAAGGAGTTGTTTGATTCAGTGATTCCCACAAAGACAGCAACCAGGGATCTAAAGCTCCTTCATATCTGGTAAACAACAACAAATGAGTTGCTTAATAAACCTGAATAGTTGTTTGAGAAGAGAAGGAGAATACACGAATTATGGCAACCAGAAAAATATTTGGCATCTAACTTCTTCAGGACTTGCATGTCAAGTATTGAAACAATAGCAAATGAAGAAGTAACAGAATTAAAACATACCCTGAAGGGTGTTGATCATCTCCCAAGCCTACCTGTATGATTGGTTCTGCACCAAGATGTAAAAGCCTTCTATCGAGTTTTTTTGCAGCAAACTGCAGCAGATGAACATCAGTGAAGAGAATAGAAAAAGGAGCCCTTGACATTCCAAGCCATAATAATTATGATTTTGTGAAAATAAAACTTGTAGGAGTAGCCTGGATTTGCTTCGATAAATTTTGATGAAAACAAAAGATGGCACTATATCAGTATGGTTGAACATGCAACAGAAGTAATGTTTAGACTACAGAATGAAAAACTAAATAGGCCAGAACCCTCAGCAAGCTTTCAAGTGCTTGCTCAAAGCTATTGCAGTAACTCAAAGGGAAATTCTGAGCCTTTGGTAGTTCTAGCATATGACAATTTACAAGCAGTTACCATAGCAACAAGCCATTGCTAAAATCGCATTCACAGCATCCCCATAAAAATTGACAACGAATCACATGCTGCTATAGCATTTATCCAGCGAGAAAACAGTATTTCACAGGCATATTTGGAAGAAAATGATTCATAGGATAACAGTTCGATCCCCAGAGCCACAGGGACTACAAAAATTTCAAACGTTCCAAAACAAATGCCTAACAATGCTTACAAATAATGAACTATAGCAGCAAAAGCAAGATAATAGTAATAATCCAAGCTAGAACACTCACATTGTACTTCTGATAGCCTGAATCCCCGAGCCCAAACACCGCGTATCGGACCCCTTGAAGCCACCTCGCACCCAAATTCTTCTTAAGAAGGTACCTCCAAAACTCCTGCCATGCCCAGAAGCAAATCAATCAAAACCCCAATTAACAGATCGAAAACATAGAACAGATAAGATCTCCAAGAAGACCTTCATGGAATCCGGGGGATCGCCCTGCCCCGTGGTGGACACGACGAAGACCACGAGCCGCTCGCTAGGTAGGCAACTCTGAAGGGGAAAAAAAAAAGAGAGTAAGCGTATGCATTAGGTCAAGCAGTGATCACGAGAGGAGGGCCATGGGCGTGGGGGCTTCGAAGGAGAGCTTACAGGATCGAAGCTGTCCATGGGGAGGACATCGACGGCCGGGCAGCCGCCCCGCTCGGCCTGGCGGCCGACACGTTCGGCCGCGTCCATGGCGTTCCCGGTCTCCGAGGCGTACATAACAAGGAGGCGGCTCTCCGCTGCCGCCATGGTCGTGGGCTGTGGAAGAGGAACAAATGGAGGCGGTGGGAAGACACGGGCGGCGGCGGCTGGGGCGACGACGACGACCTTGCTGCGAACTGTGCGAACCGTGCTGTATTACTGATAAATGGGCCGGGCCGTGGTGGCGGCCCACGGTGGCATGCCCTAACCTCATCTTCTCCGGTCGTCTCATCCCTTCCTCTCTCTCTCTTCTCTCTCTCTCTCGAAGGCGAAGCCAAACTCAATTCGGAGGAGAGGAGAGGAGAGGAGAGGATGGGGCGGAAGAGGAAGGAGCTGCTGTCGTCGGCGCCGTGGAGGACGGGGGAGGCGGCGGACGACGAGGACGAGGCAGCCAGGCTCTCCCGCGAGGGCAAAGTCAGCGTCACCAGCAACCCCGGGGAGACGCCCACCATGCACGTCCCGCGCGGCAGCAAGCGCCAGGACCCCCTTGACCTCGCCGTTGACGACTTCGACGAAGACGAGATCGACCCCGAGCTCCGCTACTCCTTCCAGCGCAACTCCAGGGTATCCATCTCTCCTCATCTCTTCTCTACCCCCCCAAATCTTCTCTCTTTTACCCCCATTTTTCTCTCTACCCTAGGGACTGAAATTGTTGGTTGCTGAATTATATATTCACTTGAATTCTAGGGATTGAAATTGCGATCAAAACATATTCCTCCAGAAAAATCTAACAAATTTTAGGGTTCAATCAAAAAAAAAGTGTTTCTTTCGTGCATAAACACGCTGCACAATTATTTTTTAAAAAAAAAAAAACTCACCGCCTAACCACAGTAATCAAGCTGGAGGATTAACCAGATCTCTGTTAATTGCCTCAGTAACTTATTAACTGTAAACCCTATAAAGAAATCACACGATTTCGTGTGCCCATTGTTATATGGCCTCTTCTCTATGTTATGTTTTCATCTTCATGGATATGGATTTTTGCTGTCCTGTCACAGCTTCTAACTTCATATGACGACATATATTTATTTTCTCAATATGGTGTTTCCTGAAAAAAGATCACTTTTATAGACCTTAGTCACCTCATGGTATAGCATCACCGTTTATGTTGTCCTCTTGTATCCTTTTTAGCAATACGGTCAATAGATATTTCCAAGTATGCTATCTATGTATCACGTGTATGTTCTATTAGATAGAAGCCCATGTCCTGCATACTCTAACATGCATCAATATTTATTGCAGTTATGAATTATCACCTATATTTATGCCCACTTGTTCATTATATTGTTCCCTAGTCACCTTGTTAGTTGTTGCCTTAACCATCACATCATCAGAGCCTGAAAACAAGCATGATGTGGGTATCTGGTTCGTTTTTCCCCAAGCCCCCAAAATGGGTTTTTTTGCTTTTGTCCCACTAAATTCTGTTGTGAAGTACTCAGCCATGTTTTGTGCAAATGCTGTGCACCTCGTCAGTCTGAAAGTCACCATGTTGGCCCCAATAGACACCATTTGTGTTTGTAGGTCTGCAACCTGAAAGGCAAAACCGCAACTTAGGTAGTAGGACCATAGTACAGCAGTGCATTGTCACTAGTTACAACTCAAGGTCCATGACGTATGATCCTTGATGTTTACTGTGCTTTTGTATTGCACTCAACATATACAAAACCACCCTGTTAGGAAGACAGTACCTGCCTACATGGCTATACGCTTATATTCTTTTTTCGTGGTGTAGCCTTAAGTATCTAGGATCACTTTCAATGTTGCATTTGTTTGCAATAATGCATCAGGGTAAGAAATTACAGGCTTCTTAAGTCGAAATGGCAATATTGTCATTATATGTTGAATCCTTGTACTTGGGTTGTATTCAGTACTTTCATTTTATTATCCTATGTAGAAGTTGAATCGCGATAAATGAACAAACATAGAACATAAGAACCTTATTAGGGACAGTTATTTGTTTTGAATGCTTATTGGCCTCTTTAGTGACTTCAGTTCTTGAACAATATGTATTGCAGATTGTTTAACTATTTAACAGGAAGCACACTGTTTTTGCAGTTCCTGCGGAGAGTATTTAGTGTGGATACACTTGTCAAGCCTCTTCCTCCTGTGATGGCATACAGTGTTTCTCGCAATGTGAACTTTTTCTTTAAGATCTTCACACAGTTCTGGGGTAAGTTCTGTCAAATGTTGATAGCAATATAGCATTGGTTAAGTGCTACTAATTCTCCCAGTTTACTCTTCTGGTCCTATTGTGCTTGCTGTTTCGTTTATTGTAACTTGGCTGCCTTGAAATCCCATTGTAAGAATAAGGAACAAATGGGACCAAGTTTTTTTGTTCACTGAGCTGAGAGCATGCAATAATGTCTGAATTCTGAGAGAAAAATCTGCTTATTGTTGTTAAATATATCATTGATGTCATTTTCCAAACCCCAAGGGAAAAAAATTGCATAAGAAAATAGCACTTATTTGTTCTTAATTTCACTGTTTTGTTGTTCGCAGATCAATATATAGTGTACAGTGTACTAAAATCAGGATATCTGCACTTAGCCTACTTCGACAAAGCCCATCACCTTGTGTACTAGAACGCCATTTTTTTTCCTTTTCTCTAAATCTTTTGGTGCATCTCTTGCAGATGAAGAGGGAATTGCCAATGCACAGAGATCCCTTGGACTGGGGAATGAGGATGGCTCCCGGCGGGCCCGCTGATTACCATTTTGTAGCCAAACCAAGTTAATGTGTTGAGGGATCTTATGCTAGAATTTGGAGTCCTTATATGCTTCAAAGGACACTTGGTGTGGTTTAAGTTTGAGTTCTGCTGTTTGTTTCTTCCATTTTGCCCTTGTAGATCTGGTCATGTCATATATTCAGACATTGTAAACTTCAAGACTTGTACTCAGATATCTCGTTCTTGTTTCTGTTTAAAAAGTTGAATTAGCAGCGTGTGGTCAATTTCCTGTTCTTGTTTTTGAACAGATTCCATATAAAACTGAATTTGATGTGTCATGACTCATGAACTGGTTTTTTTCTGTTGATCTTTCATATCAGCGGGCACCCTAGACATGTGCGGTATAAAGTTCTTCCTATGTATCAATGTAAAAATGCTAATATCACTGCAACATGGCTCATACCTATCATGCGAGTACAGAAATGTTAACAACGTCAGCTGCTATCATCATCCCTGATGGTTGCATCAATAACTGACGATTCAAAATGCTAAGCGAGAGAAAATAAAGAGTTTTTGTTGATTCCCGTTCTAAAAAACCCAGCTTCTAGGAAAT